>NW_020291346.1:0-291438 GCF_003184745.1 Aspergillus uvarum CBS 121591
GGTCTTTCTGTTTCGAGTCGCCTATCTGGTCTTCCTTCTGCTTCGAGTCGATAGTCTGATTGGGGTCTTTCTGTTTCGAGTCGCCTATCTGGTTTTCCTTCTGCAAGGTCTGAGTGGTACGAATGGGGATTCGAGACGGGGACATCGGGAAAGGACTCGCTGGTGTGTTCAGGTATTTGTCCTTGAGCTCCATAAGGCTTCGGGCCGCTGGCGATATGTTCCGTAGCTTGAGCGCTCGTAGACTCGACTGGGCGGGGGAAACCTTCCTGGACGGAGTCTTCAGAAGCAGTTAGCATTGGTACCACAGTAACAAGGGGACTCTCCAACTGGGCTTCGGCAGGGCTATCATGTTCAATGGGAACGATAGGTACCTGAAGGCCCCCAGAGGATTGACCATCCATGTTCTCCTGTAGACCACTTTTCACACGAGATTCCGCAGTCCGAGTCTTGGCAATGTCGAGTTTCCTAGCCTTGGCCTTCGACGTGCTGGCGGCGGGAACCGTGTGGTGGGCATGGGCATCTGAGCTCGCGTCAGAAGCATTAGACCCTACTGAGTATGGATCCGCAGTGTCTGGGCGACTCAGTTCAGGTCTACGAGCCTTGCTCGCAGGACGCATCGGCGCCGATGACAAGGAGGAGATCGAAGAGCCAACGGGCATCGACCGCACAGCAGGCTGACCACGCTGCAGCTCGGACACATTTGTGTCTGAGCGTGCGGACTGTGCCGATTCTGGGCGCTGTTGCTGGATGGGCTTGGGTGCCAGATGCGCCTTCTTATGTGCCGCAATAGCTTCCTGTAGGGCAGATCGACTTTTCATGGAGGTGCCAGCTGCGACGCCCTTACGAGAAATGTTATCGGACTTGGGTGCAATATTGGGGTTCCCAGGGTCTTTTTCGAGCTGACTCCGAGATTTAGGGTCAAGATTGGAGAGGATACTGTACCGGGTTAGTCGAAGCGAAGATGATAAGAAGAGTGATTAACATACTCGTTGCCCTGGTTAGGCCACATGCCAAAGAACACCCAAAATGTACCGCGCATCGCCTGTCTGACAGCCGGGTTGGCGTCTGCGAGTCCTTTCTTGAAGGCCTTTTCGAGTAGCTCCAGCCCGCCTCCGTGTTCAATGGAGGATCTGTTGGCCGCCTGCTTGTTGAGGATGATTTTGAACCAGTCTGCAGAGAAAAGTCGCAACTGGGCATTCTTGTCCTGCGAAGCACCGAAGACGTGCTGCAAGATACGAGGGGTGAAGGAAACATGCTGAATGACAGTCTCCACTGTCATCTTTCCGTTCTGTGCTGTTATCTTCTTCATACCAGCGCACAGCTTGATGAGATTCTGCATGATGATCTCCATCATGGGATCTATCTTGGGTCCACAATATATGGCCATATCCTGCATGAATAGGCAGCCATTCGTTGCCATAGTCGTACGAAGGGAATTGACGACCTTGAAGATACCGTCTAGAATGGACTTCAGAGCCGTGATCAATGTATTGGAGTGGGCGACAGGCGCATTGCCACGGACCAGTCTGCGCAGCAGCATAACGTTCTTCTCACGCTTTGCCCAGTTCTCTTCAGACTCGCGTCCGTCGAAGTGAGGAACCATGGCGCGGATGATGTCTTCAATCTCACGCGAGGAGGAAACATTGAGTGGCTCCACGCTGTCGCCGTCGCTGGGGGTCAATGGGGTTGCTGGACAAGATATTAGCTTCCACTATTGATGCGGGATAGGAGCCAACTCACCCTCGGAAGAGTGCTGCGGAAGAGGGTCTGCTTTGATTATAGGGCGTTTAGGACCTTCAGCCCGAGATACGGGACGTTGAGAAGAAGACTCTACTCCGCTAAGTCCGTCGGCTCGCGACGGGGGGCGTGATTGAAGAGCTTCTGCCCTGGAAATAGGACGTTTGTGTCCATCCGCCCTTGACATGGGCCGTGGATGAGCCTCTAAGCTAGAATGGGGACGTTGTGTGATTCGGTCTGCTCGATGCATGGGCCCTCTATTGGGTTCAAGATCGGCGGGATCGAGATCGATCTGGGTGAGGATGGCGTTCACGATTGTCTTCCGTACGCTGCGGATGCTAAGCTGATTCATGAGATCTGCTTTTGCGCGTGCCGAGGCACCAGATGCTGTGCTTTGGGTTCGTTAGTATCCAGGCCAGGTTGAGATCAAATGGATGGAAGCGTACCCAAACAATTCAACTACAGTCAACTTCGCTGCGTCTCGTACGGCCGGGTCCGCATCTTCGAGACAGTTGACAAGCTTCGCCACATATTGACGGAACCGCAAGCCATGCGTTCTAGACATCTACAACAAGAAGGAGGCTGTCAGACACCCGCCATATATAGAAGAAGGAAGACTACTTACGTTGGAAAGCCAGATCAAAGCCATTTCCTTTGCCCTGGGGTTTCTTCCGACCAGGGCGGTATCGAGAACATAATGTTCCACCTCGGCGCTCGCAGCTGGCCAGAGCTCGGTGAATGCTTGAGCGGCCTGTGCTCTCACCCGTTCTCTGTTATCGCCTAATTTCTCCAGAAGTAGAGGTTGGAGGTTGCGACTGTAATTTGCAATCAAATGCGGTTGTCGCTGAATGAACAAGCGCCTGGTCAGGTGGCTAAGCATATTGAATGCAGGCGTGATGATGTTGCCATGTGGTGAGCTAATGAAAATCCGCGCCGCCTCGAATGATGGCGGCACCGCCGCTTCAGGGACATTCCTCTGTTTGATCTCCGATTTGTAGGCCACCAAAGCACCCGTCTTCGCATCCAGGGATAGGTAGTTGTTTCTGGCGATTTCCACCAGCTCCAAGGCTTTAGCTTCCATGATGTTCAGGAGGATGGTAAACAGACGGCGAACTTCGTCCCCGGACAAAGTGAGAACGGTAAATAAAACGCAGAAGGTGACCGCGGATGTACGAAGGATCCAAAAGAGTTTGATCAAAAATTCGCCAAGGAATGGCAAAATGTCGCCGATGTGAAGTATTGAAGTGAGGACCGCAGCGGTCACCACCGCTTTCCAGTGTCTATCATCCATGATGAGTTAACAACGTACGAAAACAGCAATCCAAAAGGTGTTTTTGAGGGTTTATTTGGTTTCCCAAGAGCAGTACAAAAAACAGCAAGAACGCAGCAAGAAAGCAGGGAGAACGCTTGTAGAATCGCATATAGAACGAGAATACGGGAACGCTCGCAGAAACGCTTGACGAACGTGGGTGAAGGTGGGTAGAGGTGGAGAGGTTGGGAGAGATGAAGAGGAGAGGAATCGGGGGGGGGACGCGCGAGGTCGAGGTCATTCATACCTGAGAACAGTGTACTTCGTGTGGCAGGTGCGCTAATTATTGAATCAAATAAAGGCAGTCGCGGCGACGAGGTTGTTGGTGAGGAGAGAAGGAGCGGATGAGGGTCGGTCGGGAGAGGTGCGGTGGTGGTGGTGAAGGAGGAGGAGGTGGTAGTGGTGGTGGTTGATTGAAGATGGGAAGGAAGTCGTATCGAGGGGAAGGAGCCTGAGTCTAGGCCGATAAGCGACCAACCGCGGCGATAAGCGCTTGTGAATGCAACTCCACTCGGGAAGACGGATCAATTGAGCCCTGACAAGGAGATTGGTATGTGAAGGGGTAGCAGCAATTCAAGTGTGACAGGCAGAGAGGAGATTATATCTAGGTGAGCGTCGTCGAGGCCAGGAGGTGGGGAGTGGGGGGGGGGGTTTGTGGTTGTAATGATGATTTGTTGTTGTTATTGTCCCTGAATCTTTTTTTTCAGTTGGCTTTGTTTACCCGCAACGCCGCCGGAGCCATGGTTGCTCCGCTTTGGGCAAGCCGAGTTGTTATGGCAGCTAACTTACATATAAGTTAGTTGTAATTAGGTAGATACGTACAGTCGCTTGGGTAGTAGACTATGGCCATCACAGCATGGAGCTGCCCAACCCAAGATGATGCTTTGGAGACTTGTACAGGACGTACTGGACTCAAGGGCGACCCGACCCGCCTTGATAATATCAAACTCCCTGTTTTCCCAGGCCCTTGTGGTAGTTCCTCCCTTGCGGACTCGAAACAAAAAGGGGAGAGGCGGCACTGTCAGTTACGCAAGTCCACGGACGGTGCAAGTACTTGCTCACTGATTTTACGATCTAAGCTTTCAGTTATCGCTATGGAGTATAGTATAATAGTAATCGTTGGTGGGTATGTGTGTAGCAATGCAGAGTATGAGTCGAAGCCCGATGAGATCTTGCACAACGAAAAGGGGCGGCGGGGGAAGACGTAAACACGAACGCGACTCTGCTCCATTATATACTTGGGCATCACCATGGGTTATCTCCCCACTCTGAAACCGAACCACCAGCTGATTTGATGAGAGAAACATAGTATTACGCCTGCGACATAAACCGCATCCTCTTCCTTCCCAGAATCGAGTACGTTATTATGTGTCCCGACGACTTTACCGACTACCATGAGTCCTCGGTCGATTAACCTGCAGCAACTCCACCGGATCGACGCGCCGGGGGTGGATCGGGCCATTCTTTGGGGGCCGACGAGCAGACACTTGGACCAGCTGCCGTGTCATGGTCGGGCAAACCACAAGCAGAACTGCATGAGTATTCGTCCTGGTGCACGGAAGATAGACTACAGGCGCTGCATCTTGTCTAGTTCACCAAGTGGAACCAACTCTGAGTCGGAGGAACAATGGATGGTGGATCCTGTCAAGACCATGCGGCATGCTACCGCGTGTCTGCATGCAGGAATCAGCTAACAACTACTTAGAGACCAGGACGGTAGATTCGCGCGCACGCGCCAATATTTAGCCTATACAGTAGATAATTGACGTACAAATCCGTCCACTATCAACCTCTGACCTCACTCACCTGAATAGCAACACGCTGAATAGCTCAAGCTACCTCCCACAATGGCCCGAATCCCACCATCACCATTACCACCACCACCACCTCCTCCCCCTCAAGCCACTACACTACTAACCAACCTCACCAAGCCAGACACCAGCACCACACCCAACACTACCACCCTCACCTCAAGTGACCAGCAGCAGCCCACCACTTCAACCTCAACACCCACCACTGTAAACCCCGCACTCCCCACCCCGAAACTCCTCCTCCAAATCCACGACCTCCGCCACCCCTCCACAACCACCTTCCTCACCCTGATCCCCAATCTAGCCTCCACCCTCGAAACCGCTCTTACCACCATCCTCCAAACCCTCTACACCTGCCCACCACCAAATCCTCAAACACCAAACAACCCCCCCAAAACCACCCCCATAACCTTCACCCCAACCCTGCCCCCGACCCGCTCCATCACCACCTTTCTCCGCCCCATCCCCGGCGTCGCCTACACAACCGGCACCGACCTCGACGCGGACCACAAAGAGATCCACCTCTCGCTCGCCTACATCGCGAGCTGCACCGAGCGATACGCCGACTCCTCCTCCTTGCGCGCCGAGATCGTCGGGGTCCTCACCCACGAACTCGTCCACTGCTACCAGCACACATCACCCGACAGCGACGATGACACCGCCCCAACCCCCCCCGGGGGCCTGATCGAGGGGATCGCCGACTTCGTGCGCCTCAAGGCCGGGCTGGCGCCGCCGCACTGGCAGCGGCCGCGGTCAGCCGCGGAGCGCCCCGAGAAATGGGATCAGGGGTATCAGCACACGGCGTATTTCTTGGCCTGGCTGGAGGAGGTCCGCGTCGGGACGGGAGCGGTGGGGCTGGTGAATGATCGGTTGTTGCGGGTTGGGTATGTGGGTGAAGATGACGACGAAGAGGGGGAAGGAAAGGATGCGCAAAAGCGAGGGGAGGAGGGGTTCTGGCGGGGCCTGTTTGGGGTTGGGGTGGAGGAGTTGTGGGAGGAGTATGGTCGATATCTGGATACCTTGGCGGGAGAAGGACGCTAGCTGGGACTCGAGGGAGGGTGAGATCAATCCTTGAGGAGGCTGTGGGATTCTATCTGGAGCTGGATGGGTAGGAACCTCTGTTCTCCACCCATTTGGGTTGAAAGATATTCTCGTGAGTTGGGTCAAAGTCAGTATTCAGACCGAGATGTGAACATATAGAATCCATTGGATTTATTGAGTACATGTAGATTCAGCCACTTGGATCTCCCAAACAGTTTTTTCGTCTTTGGAACCTTCCACACACACACACCCTTCCCATTGCGAATCTCTATTGGTATAAAGAAAAAGGGACGAGCTTTATAACTAGAAAAAAAAAAATAGAACAACTCGACATGACAGAAAAACATCAGATGAAGTAGAAATTCCCGTATTGTACAGAACCTTGCGAAAATTGCGAAATTGGTAGGAATAATATGTAAATGTTGCACTTGCCGTCAATTGCCACCTTGACAAGGTCTATATCAAAATGTGACGCCGTTTCCAAACACTGCTCTCATGAACCCCCCCCTCTTTACACGATCACCTCCCCCAGATCCACATGAACGGGCTTCCAGGGGGCGGCTCCCTCTTCTTCCATCGAGTTGGGCAGACGCACTTCCAGCGGGCTGTACAGGTACCAGGCCTTGAGGGCGGCAACGGCCGCCCGAGAACGGGCTTCCAGCAAACTAGAACCCGCACCCTCACCCAGCTTATCCTGGCCGGAGTAGATGCCAACGACGAAAACGGGGTGCCGACTCAGGCGACCGGTCTCACTAAGGATTTTGGCGACTGGGGGCTCGAAGTTTTCACGGGCACAGAGGCGGGAAAGATCACGAGCCGGCTCGCGGAAGTTGAACAAATCAGAGATGTTGAGGTGGCGGGAAAGAAAGTGCTGCTCGAAGAAGCGCTTGGCAGCTGGACGGCCAGCATGGAGGTAGATGGCGCCGATAACAGCGCGAACAAACTGGGAGGCTGCCGCTTCGGGGGTGACGCCTGCAGCGTACCGGTCGGTTGCCTGGGGCTGTTTTCGCGGGTCAACGCTGGCCTTGGTGGGGTCGCCGAAAACATCATCATAAACGATCTTCGACGTGATCGACCTCCGCCATGTCGTCTGCTCCTCGTAAGTTCTGTTCGTAGCGGTGGGGGTTGTGTTCGGGTCGACGCCCGGGGCGGCTCTCGTGAACTGCAGGTGGCCAGGGTCGACCTCTCCACCAGGTGCAGCAGCGAGCTCCACACCCCATTCCCTCGACATGGCAGTCAATGTCTTGGGACCGACATAGGCAAACATGGCGGCGAAGATGACCGTCATAGGAAGACGTGGGTATGTGCAGATGAGGTATTCGGAGGTATACTGTGTCAGGAGGTCATGACCAAGGGTAGCCAGAGACTCGTTGTTGAAGTTGTGGTTGGGATCAGCCGATTCGTCCACAAGACAGCGAGCAAGGGTCTCGAGAGGAAGTCGTGAAGGAAGGTAAAGTCGTGCATGGAGCGCAGCGAGTTTCGCGGACTCGCGTACGGCCTTGACAGGCGGAGAAGGGAGGGAGTGCTTGGTGACTTTTGAGCGAGGGGAGCGAATTGACGCAGGAGGGGTTTGTTCCTCAATCGATAGTTCGGCCTCAGCAGGCGTGACAGGGATAGAAGTTGTCGTCTGGTACCGGATACTGTGTTGTATACGTCGCTGCAGTCGACTTCCAGCCCGGGCCTGCGGCGAAAGGACCGAACTGCTCCATCGTTGGAGGTGCAGTCTCTTCATCTGTGCGATTTGTGTGACTTGACAGGCACCCTAAGCCGAAGGAATACCAATTGACCGTATACCCAATTAAGGACTGCGTCGTGGCTTTGGGGTTAGGAAACGGGGGCAGAGGGTCGTCCGACGGGCTGTCAGTACGAACTTTTGGTCGCCAGAGAAAAGTTGAGCGAGCAACAACTTCGGCGGAAGTCACGGGGTTTGGGTTTGGCGGTCGTGTGAGAAAGTCGCCCATGGAGCGCTAAGCCTATTCCAGACATAGCGTCACGGGGTCTGGGACCGGGACTGGAGGGACGAACGACGGCCAGTTCGGCTTCAAACCCGCCAGAACAACGCTTTCTAGCGAGCCACTGTCCACGTTTTCCCCAACCCGCTTAATTTACTTACCCTCAATCACAATGGGTGGAGGCGGAAAGATCCCGTATGTGTTTTTCTTCTGAATCCTCTGAGGTCCCCCGTGTTGCGCTGACCGATGGCCCGCGCGCAGGTATCCTAAGGAAGTCTGGTCTCCCGCCGGAGGCTGGTATGCTCAGCCCGCAAACTGGAAGCTCAACACTGCCATCATTGGTGCCACCATGCTTGGTATCGTTGCTACTGTCTGGAGCATCAGCGCCGACCGTGAGCACCGCGACAAGATGCCCGAGCCTGGCAGATTCTTCCCTAGTCGCTAGTCAGTGCAATTCAGCCAATCCCCTGTCAAGCGTTTCTAAGCATCTGGTCATTGACTCTATCTCGTCTATATAGCTGGAGCAGGGAAATTATCGAACACGAGAGAAGACAACACGCCTCGAAGCAGGACTCATAATGTGGTTGACAGGGATTAAGAAGCGAGTGGGATAAAATGCAATTGCGAAGGTCTCCTGTGGCATGATAGGTTTTGTTTTCATCGTTTTTGAGGGCTGTACGACAATAGAAGGGCGTTCTTCAACCGGTCAGTTGATCTGCAAGTGCTTCCGAGGAGACTCTTCAAGTGTTCGATACAAGCGCTGTGTGTAAAGACGGACCCGTTCCGTGAACTCAGTCTCGTTCCAAAGCTCTCTTCCATCAGTAGATGTAGAAATCTGCGGTACGCCAATCTGTTCAACCACAAGACTCGCCGCTACGGTAGCGAAGACTAGAGCTGATAGGAAATGCTTATGGGCGCCGCCCTCCTTTGCTTTTCGCCAGGTCGTAGATTGCGCGAGCACCGAATCGACAATATTGGCTGGAGTCCTACCCGAGCTGACCATTCCCTGAGTCAATGCACCCAGGAATGAATTTCCGGCCCCAGTGGGATCGACCACAGGTGACGGCATCGACGTATCGGGCTGATGGTACGCCGGCAGCCAGGTTCTTTGCTTTCGGGAAAACGAATAGCTGCCATCTTTACCGGCTCTGATAACGAGATGTCCATTGCCGTCAGGCCCAATGCCCTTGAAAAGAATCCTCTCCACTGTAGCTTTCCCGTAGCTTGTCTCTTCGCTCCAGCCGGGTTGGCCAAACATCATCCCAAGCTCTAGCTCGTTGGGGCTCACGACGTCTACGACTTTTATCGCAGCCAAGAAGCTCTCTTGCTCTTCTGGAGTGCAAAGGTCTGGAACAGGTTCCCAGACGAAGATAGGTCGCTGCGTGGCCGAGACCGACGAGGGCACTTTGCCCTCTTGTTGTAACTGCTCCCGACGTCGCAATATCTCCTGCACGATAGACATACAGCGCGACGAGGAGCAGACCATATGGAAGGTCTTAGAAAGCACTTGTGAGTCCGATAGCATCGATGGCTCTAGCCGCAATTTAGGTGTCAAGTACTTGAAATCTGGAGCAGCGGGTCAGTCATGTATGAGCTCGACGGACAAAAACAAATGCAAAAGCACTAACCCCTCTTTTCGTTCGGCCCGTAGCCATTCCAGGCCCTTGTGGTCAGTCGTCCATGATCTTCTCTTATGACACAATTTGTATCCCAGGACTTGATAACGTCCAGAACCTCTGCGGGGAAGTCGGATCCGACATCGACAATCCAGCTCACAGATCGTGCATACTCTTTCCCAGCAACAAGACGTGCACCAATGACAGCATAAGATGCAGCACCACCAAGGACGTTCTTTACGGGAGGTCTTGTTCCTTCGAAGTCAATGTCGTCTACAACAGTCCGGGGGGTTCCAGTAAGTATATATTGCGAGTAAGGTGGTCAACGAACGTGATGTAAGTTATCGTACCAAGGATAAACATGCCCAGGGTGCAAAAATCGACGTTGTCTTCAGAAGAGAGTCTATTGTTGCCTGCCATTGTGTCCAGAAGACAATCGCCTCTAGCTCGACTTGTCTATATTTTGGTGTAGAATGCGATGGGTGGGGGGTGGAGGGGAAGTAAGTTACTATTGTTGTACAGTACGAGTAATATGATTTCTTGGGCCCTTATCGGAAGGAAGGACGGATTGAGTACGGGCTGATACAGCAACGTCATTGCGCAGAGACCGAGCGTTGGCCGCTAGAAGGTTACCGGGGGTATTAGTACAGTATAGATACGGTAAGTTGTGGCTGGGCCCACCGCCCGATGCTCTAGCCTCAGGCACTGCGGCCCCGAGGGGGGGGGGGTTGTTGGTTCAGGGAGCATCATCTGTCAATCAACATCATCCCACTGACATCCTCACTCACTCGCAATTGTTGCTGCCTTCCACAGCATTTTCCTTCTTCTGCTCAGCAGCCTAACTCTCTCTTTTTCTTTCTGCTGCTGCTGCTTTTCATCATTTGAATTGCACAGCTTGCATTCAACCCGTATCCTTCTGACCTAGTCTCTCCCTGATTATTTTCCGATATCTGCCTCCTTACTTCAACAGGGGCTTTCAAGATGGCGTCAGGAAGCCACATGCATAATCTCACAACCCTCATCAAGCGGTATGTTGCGATCTAAGCACCGGATGTATTGGAAATTCAACCTTCACACTTCATATAATGTCCCTCACTATCTCACATCTCCGTACGGTCCCCTTGATCTGACCATGTATACCTCACCACAGGCTGGAAGCCGCGACTTCCCGCCTGGAAGACATGGCGATGTCGCTGGACGACCCCAACTCGCCCAAGACCATCGGTGCTGTCGCTGCGCCTGAGACGGCCACTCCTGAGACTCCCAAGCCGGCTCCTCCAGCTACCCCCGCGGCCCCCCCCGTGCCGCCACAGATCCAGGACTTCGACACACTCATCAACGAGAACGTGCGGCCATTTGTGGAATTGGGACAAAAGATCAGTGGACTGGTCGGCGAGCAGGTACGTTGGGCTATATGATTTCATTCGCGTTTCTCTGCTAAAGCTCGTTGTCAGTCGAGAGCTGTTCAGCAGGCCTTCGAAGCCGAGCGCACCTACCTCTACGTCTCGACCAAAGCCAAGAAGCCCGACCAGCAGCCCCCGGAGCTCATGACGGAGCTCCACAATGCTTCGGACAGCATCAATAACATTCGCGAGTCTAACCGGGCGTCGCATCTGTTCAACCACCTGAGCGCAGTGGCGGAGGGCATTGTTGCTCTTGGCTGGTTCTTCGCCAGCAAGCCTGCCGATTTCGTCACTGAAATGGTTGGCGGCATCGAATACTATGGCAATAACGTGCTGAAGGACTACAAGGAGAAGTACGTACTTCACCCAGAACGCCAGATTGGTAACTCTGCTAAAGTTGCTTCTCCAGGGACCGCACCCACGTCCAATACATCCAAGCCTACTACCAAATCTTCAAATCGCTCGCCGCCTACCTCAAGAAGCACTACCCCAAGGGTCTGACCTGGAACGACCAGGACGGCATCGACGCCCAGGAAGCCCTCCGCCAGGTCAAGAGCGGCAGCAGCTCTGCCTCTTCCCCCAGCGAAAGTAGAACCGCACCCCCGCCTCCTCCCCCTCCCCCTGTACCTACTATCAACGTTTCCGGCGGCAATGGCGGCGCTCCTCCGCCTCCCCCTCCGCCCCCGGGTGTCCCCCCTCCTCCTTCCAGCGCCCCCGGCTCTAGCACCGACATGTCCGCCGTCTTCGACCAACTGAACCGCGGCGACGCCGTCACCTCCGGCCTCCGCAAGGTCGACAAATCCGAGATGACGCACAAGAACCCTAGCCTGCGGACTAGCTCCGTGGTGCCCGAGCGGCCCAGCTCGCAAGGCAGCTCCGTCTCCTCGCCCACGTCGCGGGCCCGGTCGCCGGCGCCGCCCAGCACCAAGCCCAAGCCCGAGAGCATGCGCTCGCGCAAGCCGCCGCGCAAGGACCTGGAGGGCAACAAGTGGCTCGTCGAGCACTTCGACAACCCGGGCGGCATCGTCGAGATCAACGCCCAGCAGAACCAGTCGATCCTGATCTCGCGCTGCAACAAGACCATCATCAAGGTCAGCAACAAGGCCAACGCCATCTCCATCGACAACTGCACCGGCCTGTCCATCATTGTCGACTCCCTCGTCAGCAGCCTCGACGTCATCAAGTCCGCCAAGTTCGCCCTGCAGATCGACGGCGTCGTCCCTACCCTGCTCCTCGACCAGGTCGACGGCGCCACCGTCTACCTGAGCCAGCAGAGCCTGGCCACCGAGGTCTTCTCCAGCAAGTCCACCGCCATCAACGTCATGCTGCCCCCCAAGGAGGGCAGCGACGACGACACCAAGGAGTGCCCGCTTCCCGAGCAGATCAAGTCCTACGTCAAGGATGGAGTCCTGGTCAGCGAGATCGTGGAGCACGCGGGTTAGGATCCTCGCACGCCCAGCTCAAACCTCGTTTCCTTGACGGATGCGATAAATACTCCGCGCTGTTCAGGTTCGATCTGGTAAATGTAGCATTGGGGAGAGGAAAGACGTTTCCCTTTCTTCTCTATTGCCGTATCTTGTAGATAGATTTGTCTGCATTTAAATCCATTTTTTGGCCTTCCTACATCGTCCGATTTTCAGACCTTCTAATTTCCTGATATCATCACAGGTAGGAAACACTACTTACTTCCACGATAGGCTGTAAGAAGAAGAATCAAATTTAATTTGTCATCTATTCCTCGAACAAACGCATCGCGCACCAACAGGGGACGTATATCCCCTATCGCCCGGTGAAAAGCATGCGACTTCTGAAACATACACTTCCCACACTAGAGGCACTGTTGAGAATGAGCTGCTATTACCATGGGGCTCGTCGAAACCCCCAGTGTTAAGTAAAGAACAAACAAGAGAGCGTGGCCCACTTCGAGTCACGCCACCTGGATACACATGAGCATGCAGAGTGGTGACAGACTCGAAAGGAAAGGGATTATGAGAGATATAGACATGTTGGGTATAGAATGCTAGTCCGATAGTAGGACCCTCTGGGCCGGGTCGTTTTTTTAGCAAGGGATATAAACGAGCATTGATATGATCAGATAGTGAGATGAGCCTGCATCCCATTCGTATGAACTGCTTGTTAGCGGGGAAAGGGTGATTTCAAGGCATCACCCAGAAGTAAGGGATAATGATTGAGGTACACAACGCCTTCGAAGGGCGGGGTAGAGAGTGGAATAATCCTCGATGTTACCGGTCGCGCTGTAACGGTCACAGACCATTATACACATCAGCGCTTAGCTCGCCGGGAGCAAATCAGTGGGGATGGAAGTGTTTATGTCTTTGTACATCCAGCCTCTTTAGTCGCTGTGCAAGGAGACTGTCACCGGCTTCAGTTCCACCGGGCGAATAACCACCGTAGCCGTTCTCGCCCCTATGGAGCTTGCTATAAAGCCCACCTTTAGTGTTGCGCAGCTCCGCGTCTGCGTAAGATGGACTGACGTGCCTTCTCGTTGGTAGGCGGGCCGCTGAAGGACGTGGCGACGACTCGCGCGCAGCCAAGTTCTCGTGACTTGGAAGAGTGGACACTTCGTGAGTCGGAATATGCCGCGCGAACGGATCGCATTGGAAATGGGACGGGTAGTCTGGGTGAGACATCTCGGCAGAGCCGTGAAGGTCAGGTTTTGAAAGATGGCCAGGCGTTGGCTTTCGCGACCGCTTTTCGCCCACAGAGCTCGGGTGCACGGAATGGGCTTCTCGCGAAGCTTTGTAGGGTGAATAGCGGGGGTAAGGAAGTTGGATTTCATTCCGTAGCTTTTCCTTACCATCGGGGACTCGGTTGGCGAAGACGACGCGGATGCTTGAATGCAGGTAAAACCGACCTTTCGAAGGGCAGCATATGTTCAAGTGAATGAGGTAACGTAGAATTGGCTTGTCCTTTGGGTCCTCTGAGGCGTTCAAAGATGCCTCGGGACGATCAGTCCCATAGTTTTTTCGGGCACTCAGGGGCATATCGATTATAGGGCCTGCGGAATAGCTCCGTTGGCGGATGAACGTCTTAGTTCCGGGGTCCATGTCAGTAAGGTCGTAGGGAACAAGGAATAGCTTGACGGCAGTTTTGTTCGGATTCTTGATCATGACCTGTAATTGACCTTGCTGCGGGATCCGATAACAACCGCCCGGCGGCGACTTGGGGGACTCCGCCCTTCTATGCTTTTTCTCCAAGATACGTAAAAGCTCTTGATCATTCGACCTTGTGTCAAGTGGAGACCGGATGTGCTGGTCATTATGCATGCTCCCAGGGCTTTGATGACGGTGTTTCCGGCGTCGACTGTCGCTCGACGTGTCCTTGGGAAGGGAACTATCAAGGTCAATCATGCCCACGTACGGACTGGGGCTATCGTCCGATATTGAACGCCCACAACCAGAGGTGGGATAGCTGTAAAATACGGCAGGGAATGGAATCGTGACATGGGGCGGACACTTAAGGCTGCCTTTACATTTGCCTTTACCCAAGACCCCTATTTGTGCAGTGAAGTCCAACGGTTTGGAGGGGTTCGTCGACATCCTTCCTCGAAGGATGGACTCCTCGTATGAGCCCACCATGGGGGCCAATGCTCTAGACGAGACCTCAGAGCCAATAGAGGGTCGCCTAAATTTGGAATGCGCTGTCTGAACTGACGAAGCGAGCTGGAGGGTATAACCCGAGTTCAAAGACCGTCTTGGTGGTTGGGATTGATAGGCCAAGGCTTTATTCCATTCCCTCGTCGATAAATCCGAATGAAGCTGCGTCCCTCGTCTATGGGTAAAATCAGGAATCTGCATGTCTCGAAAAGTCTCTGGAGGAAGGGTCCGCCGGCGGCTGGCTTTCTCAGAGGAGCCAATATAACCAACATGTTCCGGTCGTGGTGAAAAGTCCAGATCTGTAATGTTGGCTTGGTGCACAAGTGGACTCGTGGGCGCTTTGAGGATGTAACTTGACGAGAACGATCCCAACGAGGGGGCACGAGAGCGTGCTGCCGGGTTTGTTGGAGGATGTGACGGGATATGTCGTTCAGACGCTGCGGGGAACACGGTTGTGCTGAACCAGGGGGTAGTTGGAGAAGAGCTGAGAGGAGAGTAATGTACGTCGTGAGAAAAACTAGGCGATGCCGAGTTTTGTGATTGTTGTCGAATGTGATTCTGTGAGCTTCCTTCTCGGAAATCCCCAGAGTGTAGTGCCGAACGAGGGCGCTCAATATCGGCAGGAGACGCCAGCTGTTGGTCGTCCGAAGGGAGCTGATTACTCGCATCATTTGAGTCAATTAGTTGATCCCTCATAGCGGAGTATGTTTGTGGAATATAAGGGGGAGCTTCGTGACTGGCACACGCCTCTCCCAGCTGTATCCATCAGGTTAGCAGGTATATCATCGCACACCTTACATAGGTTGAATAAGGGAGTTTTTTTCGACAGTGAGAGGAGCTGCAGCAAGACTCGACTTTTCAAGGATAACTAGACATACGGAGCGATGGTAAATCCATTTCAAACCGTCGACATTTGTGAATCGCTCTATTGATTTCCCGCGGTCGTTTGCGTCATATACATCGAACGGCGAGGGACCTTCGGGGTTACTATACTGGTCCCTGGAGGAGGGGCGGAATCCAGGGGAAGTATTATGAGAGTCCTCCCAAGGAGCTATGGTTCGATTTTGAGTCTGTTGACCTGAACAATGGTCATCAGACCACAAGTCACTGGACCGTTCGGGGTCCATATATTGAAAGATAGGCATGGTCACCGGAAGATGGGACGGACAATGGGGGGTGCAGAAACGGCAAACATCTCAGCCCTAAAAAGGTAGAGGGCTTTGTAGGGAAGGGAACAACGAATCTAATATAGTAGTGGTAAGGGGAAGTGAAGGATCAGAGCTGTGCTGTGGCACGTCAGGCCGAAGTGGCGGAGGAGTCACGGTAGGGTGGACTGGTGGAGTATGACCTGGACGGAATTGAATGGATCGACCGCGGGATGAGGCGGTTACAACATGATAAGGTGATGGAAAAGCTAAACCGATCAAGATGGCCAGACAAGGATGAGAAGAAACAGAAGATATGTGAGTACACCGGCAAAGAATGCCACCAAGGCAGTCAAGGCAAAAATTGACAAGATTCGCGGCGGTAGAGAGTACCTTTGGGGGAGGGTTTGCAGCAAGAATGGTGGTGGTGATGGTGGTTGGTACGTTAACTAGTAGTCGAGCTCATAAAAAGAAGAATAAGAATGAGGAGAAGCCGCAGGGGGGGCGAAAAGGCAGACGGAATGAAACAATACCTCCCGTTACGGTTTTAACTCTTTCTTGCTCTCCCCCTCTCCTTGTCCCACGAGTTCTTCTGGAAATATGAAATATGACTTGTTCCTCCTCTTCAGTGCATTCTAATTTCTGCCACATTGTGTGCACCTGAGCTATCGTGTCACTTGTCTGCTGGTGACAACTCACGAAGAGAATCCTTGTTACCAACACTTACCTGTACTGTACCTGACGAGGACAATTTTGTACTGTACGACTCCAACTTTTTCCGGCGGTCGTTGCGGCACGGGATCTTCTCCCCGTTTGCTGCTAAACTTTTTTTTTTTGGCCCATTTTCCCAGAGAAACAATCGGGTGGGACAGCAAGTTGTCGCAATTGTTGCCCAATACTTTCGTACAGTGACCTACACCGTCTTGACTTGGCCTTATCACGTCCATTTTTTTTGTCTCTTCGAAACTCCGGGCCAGACAAGCAAACGCCTCCCTAAAGTTTCCAAGAACCACAACCACACCTTGAACAGTTATCACCAATACTATAACCATCACAACTACCACCGCCAACCCCCTTTTCAACTCATCCACCATGGCACTTAAACGCACCCGCGACGAGACCAACCGCGAAGAAAAGCGACCAGCCGATGCGCCAGTCAAAAAGCGAAAGGGCTTCTCCGTCGGCCCAGCCAATCTACCCGATGGCACTTATCGTCGCAAAAGTATGTCGCATTCCTCCTAACCCCTCCACTACTTGCCCAGTGATCTTGCGTCATTCCTACTACTCCAATCTCACACCCCATCATCTCCCTCATGGCACTTCGCTAACAAGCACACCCCCCCAAACCCAAACAGCCCAGAAGATAAAGTCCGATTTGATCCAAAAAGCCAAGGTCAAGAAAGCGTACGCCAAAATCCGCGACGAAGCGCTGGCGGCCGCCCCGCCCAAGCCCATCTACACGGCCGATGAGGATGATAACAAGGAGGGAGAAGAAGAAGAAGTCGAGCCCGCGTCCTTGGAACTGCACCCGGACCGGATGGCGATGCTGAACGAGCCCGAACCGGAGCCCAAGCCTGCGCAACGAGCGGACAACAGCGGCCGCGATGCGCGGGGGGGCCGTCGGGTCCGGAAACCGAAGCCCTCGGCTTTTGCGAAGGAGATGGAGCTGGCGGAGAAACGGCAACAGGAGGCTGAGAGGCGGAGGGAGCAGAGAGAGTTTCGGCAGAAGGACCGGGAGGCTATGGCTCGGGCTAAGAAGCCGGATCAGAGTGGAAAGAGGAGATTGGGGAGGGAGAGCACAGTGTTGCTGAGTCGGGTGCAACGGATGGTTGGGTCAGCTTAAAAACAAAAGAGGCGGAGCTTTGGCAAAGGGACGCGATTCATGAAGAGGGAGCAGGAATGGGGAAAAAAATGATACCCGCGAACTTACGATAAGAGTTCGAAATTGTTTGATTTATTGTACATACTCGGGTGCATGCATCTACGTATGTATGTCGTGTGAGATTGTTTAGAACTCATATGCATAACATAGCTAGTCTGAAAGAATACTCATGCGGAAGCTTTGTGCCCTCCGCTGCGTGGTTTTCTGAAACAAGCGAATTCCCCCTTGGTCCTCTCTCTCAACCGCTTGAGGGTGACCCGCATTTCGCTCAGCTCTGACTGCAGTCGGGCGCGAGCTTCGTGAGTGGTTCGACGGTCCAGTTCCACATAGATCTGGCTCTGGATGGCGGATGCCTCGTCAGTTGAGTATTGGGACATGGTTTGCGCAATGAACTCGGTATCGAGAGTCGCCTGCATCAAAGCCGCGAGCGTGTACTGGGACCGTGTGCTGAAGGCGGTCAAAAGAGACGTTGATATTTGGGTCAACAGATATGTGAGGATGACCGATAGCAGAGGCGATTGTGCGGCCGAGAGTGAGCGATTTCCTGTGGTCAACAAGGTGGATGGAATTGTGGTTGTGATTTCGGTATGAACCAATACAAGTGCTAGCATCGCGTTATACACATATGGGCGGACCTGCTCTGGCCGCGAGTCACCAGCTGGTTCCCAATCGGGTCCAGCAATGCTCTCAATGATTGTCGAGTTTAGTTTATTGATGGTCGGCTTGGTGTATGATTGAAACAAACGATCTTCTATCTGGCCGAGTACGTCCCGAATGGTCTTTGCCTCTTCGGTCAATTTCACTGAAAAGGAGTTCTCAAAGTATGCAACCAGCTGGGGAACGAGGTCTGCCTGGAATGCCTTGATGTTCGATAAAGTCAAGAGTAGGCGCACATTCTATATCACAGTCAGTTTCCAACGAGTCAGATATGTCAAGGAAAAAAGCAAGTACTCACACGATCACGGACATCAACCGCGTCTGCTATCAGCAGGGATGTTGCTGGATCAGTTGTGGCTTTGGCGACCGTCGGTCCAGCTAGAACCCACTCATCTTCCCCTTCTGTAGATGCGGGATGTTCCGCATTCTCGACGAGCCCACTGAGAGCTTTGTAGACGCTCGACACAAACTGGCCGCGCACCATGAATAACAGCTTGTTAGAGGGCTGTGTAACAATATCTACAGAGCCCGCCTTCACCATGGCTTCCGAGATATAGAGTATTCTTTGCATACCACTAATGATGGCATTCTCGAAGGAAACGAATAAACCAGGCATCTTCGTCAAATCTCTCCTTTCAGGATCTCGTGTCCAGTCTTCAAGCATCTTGCAAATTTCGGCATCCTTGCCCCAGGCTGCGCAGGCCACACGCACGGAGCGCTCACGCGCGACACTGACAAGCGACTTGAGGAGATCGTGAGTATTGCCGCTATTCGACACCGGCTCCAAAGCGGCCATTTCACTAGCTGCTGTTCCAATTGTTACCAAAAATTGACCGAGATAATGCACACCGCTGACAGAGTTCGAAAAGGGCGGCCAGAAAGCATAGTCTTCCCAATATTCCCCGCGTTTGGGAGTGGGAAAGGGCATGTTCTTTGGGTCCAACTTGAACCGCGATTCTGTGGGGGTCACTCCGAGGCTTCCTGGGCTATTTGGACTCGCTGCGGAAATCGGAGATGTGAGGAGAGACACATCGTCCACCGGCGGATCAGCAAATAGGGACAGCACACTCTCGCGAATCAAGTTAATAAGCTCAACGGCGCCTTTCTGCAGATCCCTCACATCACTAGAGGACAGCCGGTGGTGCTTACGACTCTCCCCCTCGAACCCAGCTGGTAAAAGCTTTTGCTTGCTGCCGTCGATGAAGGATTGCGCTACCTCCCAGAAATCGAAAACCTCACCGAGAAGGCCCCCCTGAGAAGACAAAAGCCTGGTCAAGTAGGTATTGATGCACCCCCACAACTCAGTCACCTGATCGGTATCTCGCATTGACTCGTTTTCTTTTGAATTATCGCGTGGTGCTAGGCGTAGATATGAGGCCACTGCTTGAGGTGTCGGTTTCTCACCGCTAGCAAGCCGTCGTCTCAAGATCTCTATCTCTGATTTGCAACGCTCACAGAAAGCCATGATCTTGGTCTTGAGAAAATCATATCGGCTAAGAAGCCAGACCCAGATAGGATTGTCATCAACCCCTAATTCTAGAAGAGCACATATCAACTCCATGTGCTCCTCGACTGGACCAGTTGCTGTGATGGTCGTTGATGTTGTAGGCGCGTCGCTCAAACGCCTCCACAGATCACGCTTGAATGCTTGGATCTGCTGGTCCACATCTATCCACATCCTTCCCATGGCCAGGATAACGTGCGTTTCCTCATCGGTCAGTGGCCGGTCCCTCCCTGTCGCGGTTTCGGCGATGTTCTTGGCGGTCTTCGCAAGAGAGCGGGCTTTGCGAAATTGCTCAAACACGGAATCATAATCTCGCTGCTTGATCGACTTAGAGAGTTGCCCTCCGATCTCGTAGATATCCCGGTGTTTCTCCATCATTTCCACTACTGATTTTAGCACCTGCTCTCTCTCGCGACCGCCCAGAGCTGGCCCCCACACCTCCTCAGCCTTAACGGACGCTTCCAGCAGAGGCACCCGAATACCCTTCATGCCGTACTCGCTCTCCTTGGTGAGAGCATTCTTTCCGGGTCCAACCTCTGCAATGGCGGCAGTGGAGATGCTGTGCCTGCTACCGGAAAGGTTTCGGAAATGTCCAACCGACCTGCGGTGACCTTGAGGGCTTAACAATTCCTCCATCTGACCTTGAGTCTTCATTTCCGTATAGACGCTATCGATTGTGGCCTTTGCTCGGACGAAGCGCTCAAAGTTCGCTTCGACGAGGACTTTGAGGGATGCGGACTTCTGGTCGATGGATCGGGAGAGACAATCGAGGCCATCGAGGAGGGATTGTATCGATGCATCGGAATGCACCTGAGAAAGAAACAGTGAAGGAGAGAACGAGGTTGAAGAGAGCAAGAATTGGTTTCGTAAACGGCTCTCTTCGTCCAGAGATAAGCCTCGAGCTTTAAGGATCTTGAGCACGCTGTCGCCCATTCCCAAGGGGTCCGGTTCATCCACCTTGAGATTCTCGCGCCCATTATTGCCTTTGAATGAGCCTAGGGTGACACTCTTTCGAGTGCTATTGTTGCGTTCCAAGGCGAAATAGCGTGATCGCTCTGAGCGGGAGCCGCGGCGTTCCAGCGCCTCGGCCTCCTCTGGATCGCTTTCGTCCAACTCTGCGGGCCATTCTTCAGGATAAGCCGATGGGAGATTGTAGTAACTGGCCACGTCGACCTCGGCCATGGTGAAGAAAAACGGGATGGCCGAGGGAGGAGGAGGGTGGTGAGGAGGAGGTGGCAGTGGTTGTGGTTGTGATTGTGGTTGTGGTTGTGCTAAGGGTGCGACAGACTAAGGAGAAGACAATTAGGCTGTCACAGCGTCATACAGTCACAGGTCGCAGCTGAGCTGTACAGTATAGGTAGTCTAGGTGAGGTAGTGGAGCAAGCGCAGAAAAGAGAGAAGTCAGATTTCCTAAGAAGGCAAGGATAACATGAGTAGTGGATAAAGCTAAAACGTGCCGTGTTTCCCAGGACTAGGTTACTGCTGCATCACCACCTGGCAGGCCTGACAAGGACAAGGGACGGTCGGAGAGTCGGAATACGTAGCCTCGTTAGCCTCGTCAGTTATCTGATCGTGGGTCCAGTTGGCCAAAACAGCCAAACAACCAAACGGCCACACACGGCATGCCTGGATGGCTGGTCTGGTCGGACCGGGAGCGGCGCTGCCGAGAATGGGCAGGGAAGTTCACACTCATTCAGGTTCAAACTGCTTTCACACAGCAAAGCCAGTCCGCCCGCACCGACCGCCCGTGCCCGCCGCCTTTCCCTTCCCATCCTTTCCATCTCCTCTCCTCTCCTCCTCCTCCTTCTCCTCTTTCCCTCCTCACCTCTCCTCTCTTTCTTCACCAATCCTTTAATCTTATCCTCTCACCTGTCCGTCGTTGTATTCTCGGGGACCTGTCACAATGATCGCTGCTAGGAACTTTGTCGCTCCCGCCCGCCAATGCTTGCGGACCACACGTGTGTCCCCTCGCATTGTGTCGCCTCTCTCTCAGGTAAGGATCGGACAGAGCCTTTGTCCCCGTTTGATCTGCGACAAGCTGGATCTTTGAAACTGACCATTTGTATAGCTTCGCTCCTACTCCGCCGCTGCCGACGAGCGCGTCGCTAAGTTCAAGGGACAGAAGGGTTCTGATGTATGTCGCGCTCCGGGCCAACCGCCTGAACTTTTTTTCCCCATACCTGCCCGTCCATGTCCTTTGGTCCGGCAACTTCCGCCGCGATCATCGACAGTTCCTCCTCTTTCCCTGGATTCGCAAACAATACTATACGGAATCCTCTCTCAATATGGCTCTAACGACTTCGTTATAGGGAAAATACACTGTTACCCTGATCGAGGGTGATGGTATCGGCCCCGAGATCTCCCAGTCGGTGAAGGACATCTTCGCTGCCGCTAATGTAAAGCTCTCCCAATCTCAACCATCTGTGTGTCGCATCACCCATTACTCACCGATATTCTTATCCAGGCCCCTGTCAAGTGGGAGCCCGTCGATGTTACTCCCATCTTGAAGGACGGTAAGACCGCCATTCCCGATGAGGCCATCAAGAGCGTGCAGAAGAACTACGTTGCCCTGAAGGGTCCCCTCGCTGTAAGTTCCGCATTTTCCGTCGGTTGCTACTATCGAAGCAAGGGCTAATAAACACCCTCAACAGACCCCTGTCGGTAAGGGACACGTCTCTCTCAACCTCACCCTCCGTCGTACCTTCAACCTCTTCGCCAACGTGCGTCCCTGCCGCTCCATTGCCGGCTACAAGACCCCCTACGACAACGTCGACACCGTCCTGATCCGTGAGAACACTGAGGGTGAATACTCCGGCATTGAGCACGTCGTCGTCGACGGTGTGGTCCAGAGCATCAAGCTCATCACCCGTGAGGCTTCCGAGCGCGTCCTCCGCTTCGCCTTCCAGTATGCCCGCTCCATCAACAAGAAGAAGGTCCGTGTTGTGCACAAGGCCACCATTATGAAGATGTCCGACGGTCTCTTCCTCAACCTCGCCCGCGAGATTTCCAAGGAGTTCCCCGACATTGAGTTCGACGCCGAGCTTCTGGACAACTCCTGCCTGAAGATCGTCACCGACCCCGCTCCTTACAACGACAAGGTTCTTGTCATGCCCAACCTGTACGGTGACATTCTTTCCGACATGTGCGCCGGTCTCATCGGTGGTCTCGGTCTGACCCCCTCCGGTAACATTGGTGACGAGTGCTCGATCTTCGAGGCTGTCCACGGATCCGCCCCCGACATTGCTGGCAAGGGCCTTGCCAACCCCACTGCTCTGCTCCTGAGCAGTATCATGATGCTTCAGCACATGGGTCTCACCGAGCACGCTGCTCGTATCCAGAAGGCCACCTTCGATACCCTTGCCGAGGGTAAGGCTCTCACCGGAGATCTTGGCGGTAAGGCCAAGACCCACGAGTACGCCGAGGCCATCATGTCGCGTCTGTAAGGGATTAAGCTACGATTGTACTATTCCCTCTTTATACCTTGTTCTTTTCCTTTAGCCTGTGAATGACTAGACTAAATGTGTACTCAACTTTCTATATGTCCCTCAATGTATGTAGATGCTATATTATCTCTCTTTGTCTTGAAAGGCTGTGATATGCTTGGGTGCATGTACAATGACAGTGAAACTCTATGATATTTGTGGTCAAGGTTGGAGAGCATGATCAACAATCCGGTGAGAATTCATGGATATCACATGAAATGCGGTGATACCGAAATAGGCAAAGGTAATCGTACAAAGATAGACAAACCCCAAACGCCAGCTCTTAGCTCCAGGTATCAACTCTTGCAGTAGTAAGAAAAACAATCATGCGCACACCAAACATCGTTCCTCAAGCCTGTCGTCTCCGGCCGCCTCGTCTCGTGCCTGTTCCCGCGCCCTTCTTCTCCTTCTGTTTCGACCGAGACGTTTGCGCCCGCGTGCTCCGTGTTGTCGGCGAGCCCCCGGCATCTCCATCGGCCTCCTCGTCCGGATCGCTATCGTCCTTGACCCCGTCCGAACCCTCCTCATCGCCTTCATCCGACTCATCGCCCGAATCCCCATCGTCTTCGCCGTTGCCTGAGCCTTTCCCGGGAGTCTCGATCTCAACCTGCAGTCGCGACGAGCGCGTACCGCGCCCTCCTTGCCGCCCACCACGACCGGGTTTCCTTCCTCGCGACGGCGCGGGAGACGAGCGGGGTTCTAGAACGCAGAAAAAGACAATCAGTAAGCCTTCACCACCGGTAACATGGAGCTTCCCAGCGCGCGTCCATGTCGAAGACCTGAGAGGCTAGGGGGTCATTCGCAACCAACACGTACCATCCGTATCAGCCACCGTGCTCCCTCTTCGCGAGTCCGCCGGTCCACTCGGATCCGGCGACGGGGATCCCTCCATGGCCAATCTCCTCTCGAACATCAAGTCGCCGTATTCGTCCTCGGGCAGCTCGAATGGGCAGTAGAACTCCCTTGTGCCGTCGACATCATCGGAGGTTTCGGTGATCAAGGAATCTTCCTGAATTGCACGTCAAGGCAATTGAGTCAACATCTCATAAAAGCTGCGACGCGCCTGGGAATGGTGCCCCAAAAGACGGAGTGGGGGGCGAGGGGTGCGCATAACACAAATTCAAGAGACTTACACGTTCATCCAGAGCTGGAAGGTTGTACAAGGTGCCTAGCTTTTTCCAGATCCCGGGGATTCGAGTATGTTCTGCATTGGCGGGCGCGTATCCTTGACTTTTCATGAATTCCGAGATGGCGATCATGCGGAAGTGTTTGTGCATGCCTATCAGGTACCACCAGTCAGCTCAAAGCAGATTCGCAATTGCTTTTCAGAATTCTTTGAAGTGAAGATCTCTGCGGCTGACGTACCGACGGGCTTCCATTTGATGATCCCCTTCAATAAGGCTGTCTCTTGCTCATCTGTCCAAGGGTCTGTGACTGGGTCGTAGTCTGCGGGCGGTTGGGTTCCCCCGGGGGGGGCCGCGGCGCTTGCGGAGGGAGGCTCGGTGCTGCCGCCTGGGGGGGTGAGCTTGGCTTTCTTTCGAGGGGGCATAGTGATTATTAGTGTGTGTCGCGCGTGTGCTGAGAAGTGAGTGAGCGACAGAACAGCTAAGAGACGGGCTGATCTGGTCGATTGAGCTTCCTTGTAGCTCTCGGTGTCTGCAAATGCAAGCAAAGCAAATTAGCTGCGGGCGAAGCTGAATTCCAAAGTTCCTCCTCTCGGTTTCCCGAACAAGCGGTGGCCCGGGCGTACCTTAGCCTGGGGGAAGCTAAACCCGTTTCAGGTAACCAACCTATTAGTCCACGGTGAGCCGGTGATCGCGCGCTGTCAAACGCGTCGCAACTTCCCGACGATGACGATTTGTTTGGAGCAACCCTTTGCTCAGAGGCCGTTGCGGTGTGCGGTTTGCTTATTTGGCCCGTGACAATGGACTCGGAGGAGTATGTCAGGGACCCGTTCTCGAGTGAGGGTTTGTGGAGACTCTCCGAGTTCACTCTGCAATGTCTGCAGCCGTTGGAGGCTCTGCCATGGGATGAGAGGCTACCAGGTGTGTACAATCGTTGCCCGCAAGGTTGCGTGCGAAATGTACTAATTAACTGTAACATTGACTAGACCTGTCCAGTGGAGTCTTCAAATTACCTCTAGACCTCTTTGACAAGGTTGCGCCTCGGATACCTGAGCTCGATGTTTTCGAAACTAGCTTCTGTGATCCGGAACCCCCACTGCTACCGACGTTAGATACCTCGAGCGAAAGCCAGTTCGGAACGAGTTTCGACCAAACCGAGGACACGGAACAAACGGAAGATGGAGAACAGCGTCCGGACGACATCTGGGCCCTGGATAACACTCTGCATAATCCTGACCATGAAGTCTCACTTAATTCCTGGGAGAAGTTCCTTGACCGACACCACCGTGAGCCGGTAACCGCATATCTCAGCGAGTCCGGCGCCAAAGGCTTCGACGCGGCATTAGCATATCAAGCTGCTAAGAGGAACAACCTTGAGAAGCATCTCATTGTTCGCAACGGTGTCTATTTCCAGGCCTTGTTTAGACTCGGATTGGGCTGGGGTTCCAGGTTCTTTCGCTACAATGAACAACACAACACATTCGAGGCCGTGCACAACAATCTTCGCATCTCCGGCATCACTTCTACTGCACTCAAGGCGGTCACAACTGATTTAATTGAGTGCGGAACCAAAATGCAGAACATTCGACGCTTCGTAGACAGGATTCCTGTCAAGTCGAACGACCTATCGACGCTTAGCGCTTTCTCTAGCGCAGCAGCGGTCATCATCTACACCCTTGAAAAGCAACTCACCAGACATGCCAGCCATCTTGCTTCACTCCTTCAGATCAAGAGCCTCTTCGCGCAATGTGGGGATCTCGTGCACGTGCTAGCGAACATGGTTGACGCCGTCCAGGGAGCAGTATCCGAGACCCAGCTAATCTCCATTGTCCTTGAACGAGCAGCCCATTTCTCGCAGGTCTTTGGCCAGATGGAGCCTCTTCTGCGACAAGTTATTGCCCGGGTTATGGAACCTTGGCTTTCTTATGTAGAAACTTGGGTGGGGTTCCAGCCGGAGACGTCGACTTCGATTGAGCTCGCGTCCAGCGGGCGGACCTTTGTGTTTTGCGAGACCACGGATAACCATACATTCTCATCTAGGGCGACAACAGTCGACTATAGATTCCTTCCAGATCTGATGCCATCTTTCGTTCCTTCGGACCAGGCGCAGCTTATCTTCGAAACTGGACGGAGTTTACGGCTTCTCAAGCGAAATCACCCACAACATCCCATTGCAAGCCACGCGACCTATGGTGCTGAATCTGTCAAGCTTGACTGTGCTGGCACCTGGTTTGACATCGAGAAGATCCAGAGAAAGGCATCTGGCTACGAGGCGCGGCTGCGTGCTGCAATCCTGAAATACAACCGAGGTGAACAGCTCGACACACACGCTGCTGCAGCGTCATTTGCACCGAACCTCGAGACGGACAGCGAGACTGACGGAGCGTTCGAGTTGCTCGACATCGACAAGGCTTCGAAGACAGCCGACCTCCTGCCAGACGACGCGGCTCTATCGCAGAGTCGACTCGGACGCCTGATCGAAGAAGCCCGCCCACTTCACTTCGAGTCCCCGCACACCCAGAGCCACGAGCTCAGCCCCGAATTAACATCTACGCCTTACCTGTCTCTCGCGCCGCTCCTATCCTCTCAAGCCATTCTCATCGACTATTCCTGCTTACACATGCTCTTCAAAGAACACCACCTGCGCACCCACCTCACCCTCCAATGGCGCTTCCAACTGTTGGGGGATGGCTTCTTCTCCACCCGTCTCTTCCACGCCCTCTTCGACCCCGAAATGACCAGCGGCGAGCGCAAATCCGGCGTCGTCCGCACCGCAGTCCACACCGGCCTTCGCCTGGGGACCCGTAGCCGCGACACTTGGCCCCCCGCCAGCTCCGAACTGCGCCTCGTCCTGATCGGCCTCCTCGACGAATCTTCTTCCTCCTCCTCCATCAGTACCACCACAACAAACCCCACCAACGGACCCCAACCCAACGACACCCTAAGCTTCTCAATTCGCACCCTCAGCCCCGCCGCCACCCAACGCGCCCGCAACCCGCACGCGCTCGAAGCCCTCGACTTCCTCCGGCTAATCTACACCCCGCCCACCGCCGTCCTCGCCACAATCCTCACCGCCAATGCTCTCGCCAAATACGACCTCCTCTTCAAGCACCTCCTCCGCCTCCAGCGCATGGTCTCCGTCGCGACGACGCTGATCCGCGATGCCACGGCCCGCACCTCCCTGTCCGGCGACACCCACAACATCTACCAGCGCTTCCGTGTCGAGGCGCAGCACTTCGTCCTCACCGTCGGCGACTACTGCTGCCACGTCGCCGTCGGCACGGCGTGGACGCGCTTCCAGGACCGTCTGGCGCGCGTCGAGGCGTCTCTGGACCGCGGGGATATCGACGGCGCGATCGAGGCGGCCGCCGGCTCGGTGCCGCGGCTCCGCGGGATGCACGAGGCCATGCTGGATGAGATGCTGCGGGCGATGATGTTGAGCGGCGAGGTGGAGGAGCACCCGGATCAGAGCTCTCAACATCCACCGTCACCACAACAACATGATAACAATCAACTGGACAAAGCGAGGCGCTGGCTCGAGGCGTGCTTCACTTCGATTCTGGAGTTTGCGCCTTTCTCGCGGGTCGATGGGGCGGAGGGAGTGAGGGGGCCCCAGGCCGTGGAGGAGGTGCGTCGCTTGTATCCTTTGTTCCGGAAGCAGGTCGCCGGGTTTCTGGCGTGTTTGAGGGGGTTGGAAGGTGGTGGTGGTGGTGTTGAGCCGGATCCCTTGTTTACCGGACGGGGAGCGCTGGGGAGGGAGGGCCCCACGAGCGTGTTTGATCATTTGCTGGCGCGGCTGGAGGTGAAGTCGTATTATTGAGGGTGGGATTCTCGATGGTTGTGAGTCTGCGGTTTAGTCAGACAATGTAGGGTTATATCTAGGTTGCGGAGTTGGGTAATATGGAGGGCTAGTATGAGTGAAAGTGGAAGTATATAGGGAGGTATAGTACATAATATCATAAGATGAGATGAATGGTGGAAAGCCTTCAGTAAGCGGCTCAAACTCATTTCCGCTGGTTTGCCTAGATGGAAAAGATGGGGTGGAAAAGCTAGTATCTCAAGTTAGATCTACTGGAAATATGAGGACAGCTGGTATGTACGCATCTATTATAACAATACCATATTTACAAGCCACGGACATGTACGAATGTAGGGTCTACCACACCGGACAATCACGACCCCCAAAACAGAACAGACCGACCAAGAATCAGAAAAAGTGGAGGTCGGACTCCGCCCATCCTTGCGCCAGCAAGATCGTGCGGGCCGACTTCTCCATGGCCTCGGGGCCACAGACCAGCACCATGCTCTCTCCGTCATTGACCGCGAACTCGCGGAGCATGTCCTCCGAGATGCGTCCACGACGACCGGTCCAGCTATCCGGGGCCTTGGTCAAGGTGTGGACAATCTGGCACTTGTTCGTGTCATCCATCGCCGCGAAGGCGTCGAGTTCTGCCCGACACAGAATATCCTCCTCTTGTCGGTTGCCATTCAGGACTACGCAGGTGGTGGGATCCGCCTTGTCCTGCATCACAGCACGTAGGACCTGGAAGACGGGCGTGATCCCGGTGCCGCCGCAGATCATCTTGAAGGAGCGCACGGAACGCTCCTTGCCGCTGACGAGGACCTTGCCGTGGCCGAGATACTCAAATCGGCCCGTGGGGCCTTTGCAGTCGATGGCCGACCCTAGGGGCAGCTTCTCCAGCGCCGTGGTCATCTTCCCGCCTTTCTGGGTTGGGGTATCGAAGTAGATCTTGACCAGCAGATCCATCGTGCCTTCTTGGCTGGTTTCCGAGATTGGGGTGTAGGAGCGGAGGATGGATTCCGTGTTTGAAGCGGGGTCCGGCACCTTGATCATGAGATGCTGACCGATGGGTAGCCCCAGAGTCTGCTTGTCATGCTCTAGCTGGAACGTGAAGATACGCGTGTCCCATGATACTTCGGTTTTCCTGGTTAGTGTCATCTTCGACCAAGTTCGCGATTGGAGAAATTCGGCGCGTGGCTCGCTGGCTTCCGGTGCATTATCATTGAGTGCCTCCAGGGAGGCCTTGTCCATCGTACCGAGGTGATAGTCGGGCATCATCTTCTTGGCAGTTTCACTGTCTGTCGGCGGATTAGCGTTCGAATGGCTGTCGTCAGGTACTGGGCCGACTTACGGATCGCGAGAAAGTCCTCTGATACATCAAGTCCGGCGGATGAGATGATGCTCTGGGCCCCACCAGGATGACCTTCGAGAAAAGCGGTGCCGTCGTAGACTTCCCCATTCACAACAAACCAGGGCTTTTCCTCACTGGAATTGCTCTTGAACTCTTGCAGATCGATCACACGGGTCACACCATCTTTTTTCATGTTGATCTCCTTCTCGACCTCAGGCACTGCTGGCTCTTCTCCTTCATGACGCTCGCCCCAGTTGCCATTCGCCAGGTCACCTCCCGCCTTCTTGA
The DNA here is from genome assembly GCF_003184745.1 of Aspergillus uvarum CBS 121591. Taxonomy (NCBI): domain Eukaryota; kingdom Fungi; phylum Ascomycota; class Eurotiomycetes; order Eurotiales; family Aspergillaceae; genus Aspergillus; species Aspergillus uvarum. The sequence continues at coordinate 29,722 of NW_020291346.1, forward strand.
CACGCTCCATCCAACCACCAGGGCCAGTAGGATCAGTCGGATGCTCGAAGAAGAGCATTCCATTCTCCTGTGTGATGCTCACTCGGAACCAAGGATTGTTCATCATTCCCAGAACAGACCAGTACATGTCACGTGGTTGGATGCTTAGGGCTTCGTCCATTGCCCGGACGAGAATGGCATCGGTATCTGCAAGCTCAGGTATGGCGATATCAAGGGACCAGAAAATCCAGCAGAAGCATGATTCACGCCAGGACATGTCTACTTTGCCACCGAAAAGATCGCCTTCGAACTCACGGTATTTGTCTTCGGCATATGTGATGTCTGCCAATCGCCAGGCTGAAGAAACGTTAGCTTCACCTGACATGAAGACTGGCAAGTGAGGACCATACTTTTGCCTTTATCAAGAGAGATCTCGACTCGTGTGATTCTCCTTCCACCTCCTGCATATGCGTAACCCTTGACAGTGTACGTTGGTCCAGCCAACGAGAGATCAAGCATTTCCTTATGCTGAGGGTATACCACGGAAGAGTTGACGTTGAGATCGTAGATTGCATACCGGTCATCACGCCACCAATTAGGATCACTGGCAGACATTTCAGGTGATACCATTGTACTGAGAATTGTCAGACAGCGAGTCTTTCCTCGGAAAGCTGTGAGACTCACGGTAGAACTCGGTTATCATAGATATGATACCAGTTGTCGCTTGGCGCATCGGTGAGAATCAGCTTCTTTAACCACTTGACACTCCGGCCACCGATCTGACCGGGTACAACAGCCCTAAGAGGTCGACCATGGTCTGGACGAAGGGACTCTCCGTTCATCTTATGGGCAAGCATGATTCCCCGATTAGGGTCCATGGCCCAGTTGAGCTTGACGGATGTACCATAGTATCCGTTGGGCTACCGCAATATTGTTAGACACCAATAGCTATTGATTGCTATGAAGTCTTACCAATTTGTCCGCACCCTCCATGCAAACGTACTTGGCCTTCCGAAGAGGCTTAGCACTGCGCAGAATGTCCGCCATCATGGGACCGGTCCAGAGCGCCGTTGACAGTCCCGCTGAGCCCCATGAGAAACCCTTGGATTTCCTTACGGTGTTCTGCTCTTTGCGTCTATTTCCGGCACATACCATGGTGATGGGGGCAGTAATCTGGTCGTATTGCTGTAGTATCTGACGGAAGTTCAAGACTAGCGGCTTCTCCACCAGACTTCATCTATTATCAGCCAATGATTGCCTATATTGTCGTGAGATATGGTACTGACCCTTCAATACTGATCTCCCAGTTGGGAATGTCTTCATCCTTGACCAAAGGGACAGGGCCATGGTTTCTGACATAAAATAGTTCCGGAGAAGTCAAGAACCCTTTTTGTGTCTATCAGAATGGGACGCTCCGTGACCAAGGTCTGATGCTGGGAGCCACTGACCTTCATTATACAATGCAGTAAGTGGCGGCTCAACGTTAAAAGGATGCACACCCGTTAATCGGATCAGACGAGGGTCGCGAGGAACGTGGTAATCAGGCGTCGGCTTGTCCACATTCAGAACCTCCGTAGGCTCTTTGGATGGAGGCGGCAGGGGTATATCTGCGAGTTCAAGCCTCGAGATCTCCTCCTGCTCTACCGTGATGGGGGCCGACTTGAGCGGGACAGTGAGGATCTCCGTCCTCACCTCTGTGACAGTCGTCATATTGTGATGGCGCGTTCTCAACGCAAGGGCCAGGCAAACGGCTAGGGTATGAGGAAATGTAAATTCACCTGGGTCGGGGCTCCAACACGTCTAGGTATCCGACAGGATGCCTGCAAAACCGAGAAGCAGGAAATAAGAGAGCCTCGGGCAGTCAAAACCAAAGAGAGGCAGTATTCCTGGCAGACCTTGGGAACCCGAGGGGGAAACTATAAGATTCGGCATTTGAATTAGCTCAACAAGCAACAAGCAGCCTGCGGGATCTGGTCTACCCACGGAGCACAGGGCAATAGTCTCGCTGGCTGCGGATAGTTGCACGAGGCCGAGAAGGGATATTTCCGCGGGGAGTCAAAGTGAGGTATAACCAGGCAGCAGAAAGTGAAATGGCAGACACGGGAGAGAGACGTAAGGAGCAGAGGAAGTCTACTTCGAATTCCAGTCCTTGTTCGCCTCCCAAGGCAAACTTGTTCTGGTCTGGCGCATTCTGATGTGGTGGATAAATAATAATAATAAAAAGACGATACAAAAATCCCCTAAAACCAGACTATACCAGAGGCTAGGGGAAATAATAATTAGGCGAGAGGCAAAAAGTAATAAAAGGAAATACAAAAAAAAAAAGAGAGAAAAGAAAAATCTCGAATGGGAAATCGAGCGAAAAGAAGGTCCATTTTGGCCGCGGAGAATGAGACGAGAACCAGAAAACGAGCGATGAACAAGGCCGGTGCCGGACGGTAAGTAGTTTGAGATCCACAGGATCCACACCCAACCCCATCGGACTGATTACGAGGAGGTGTGAGGTGTTGTGGCCGGGTCTGACATTGGAGGGCCGATTCGGCCGTAACTAAAATCGTAAGGGGTGGGAAGATGGGCCTCATTTACGCCATTTCCATGATCCATCATCGTCATGCGTTGAAGAAGAATGCCTGGAGGAGACGGAAGTAGAGTAGCGAGAGCTGCCAGGAGCCGAAGGTAAAGCATGCATGAACGCAACTGACTAAGCATATGCATGCATATCCTGCACAATGCTCATGCACCCAATCGGGTGGATCCTCTTGGCTTATCAGCATTTCCGATAAGCATCGGGACCATTGTTGGTAAGACCATCACTATTGGCAGCAGTTACTCACTATCAGTCCTCTATCTTCACCCGACTATCAATCTCCCCATCTTCCCCATCTCCTACCCTTTCTCCGCGGAGACATGCAAAGAATCAATCCTCTCGTTCCTCGTCGCCCCAGTTACACCTCGCTGGGTCCAGAACGGTATCTGAGCGCTTGCTCCCCCGCCCCCCCAGTGCCTTAATCCTTATCCATTCGCTCTAATATCTCCGATCCACGGCTCGTACCCATGAACGGTGGCTCCTAAGATCGACCTGGCGGGGCGCAGAGGCCCTGATTGTGGCTAAAAATTGGCCCAATCGATTGTCTCATAATTTGCATCTGAAAGTAATGCCACGGAGAAAGACAATGCCTCAGATCAGTCAATTTGTCTGCGGGCGCTTATCAGCATCCTTGGCGGAAATCATCATGACACCAGCAATAGTATATGAGTAGAAAGCTTCTTGGCCATTTGGTGACACAGACAACTCTGTGGTGATTCCTTGTGAGCCGCTGCAACACCAGGATCTCCTGAGCCCCCATTCTCCGCCACCATGCCCCTGCTGGATGGACCCAGGAGCAGCGATCCTGTCATTCCTGGCTCTATCCACAATGTCCACCCCCAGACGTCATTGATGATGGAGCCTAGCTTGGATACGGAGCCACGCAGAGATGAGTTGAGTGCGCGTCAGAAGATCGTAGTGGTAGGCTTGGGCATGGTCGCCATCTCGCTCATGTGTGTTCTCTCCCGGCCAGACTGTATAGTATGAGTGGAGCTCGCGCTGACTTCCCGTGCCATCCTATAGCGAGAAGATCATCAAACAGGATGCAGATCGTCGACAATACGACATTCTTGTCATCGGGGAGGAGCCTCATGTCGCATACAATCGAGTCGGCCTTTCGTCCTTCTTCGAGCACCGCAAGATCGAAGACTTGTATCTGAACCCAACAGAATGGGTAAGTCAACCATGATGAGGTGGTGCACATGAATAATAACTGATGTCAATCAGTATGGATCGGTCAAAGATAGATCCTTCGACTATCATCTCAACACACGGGTAACCGAGATCATCCCTCAACGCAAGTTAGTCAAGACATCAACAGGCGATACCATCACCTACGATATCCTTGTCCTTGCTACTGGCTCTGATGCCGTCCTTCCCACTCACACTCCTGGTCATGATGCAAAAGGGATCTTCGTCTACCGGACCATTTCTGACCTCGAGAATCTGATCGAATTCGCGTCAAAGCATAAAGGCGAGACAGGAGTCACAGTTGGCGGAGGCCTGTTGGGCCTAGAAGCTGCCAAGGCCATGACCGATCTTGGAGATTTCGGGAATGTGAAACTCATTGACCGTAACAAGTGGGTTCTAGCCAGACAGCTCGACGGAGATGCAGGAACTCTTGTGACACGCAAAATCCGAGAGCTGGGCTTGGATGTGTTGCACCAGAAACGTGTAGCGACTATCAAGACCGACGCTGACAACAACGTCACGGGAATTGTCTTCGAGGATGGCGAAGAGATTGACTGCTCTTGCATTTGCTTTGCTGTATGCTTCTTTTCTCGGCTGACTTTGCAAATGTTATCAAGCTAATCATCATTCCAGATCGGAGTACGTCCCAGAGATGAGCTGGGACAAACCGCCGGCATTCAGTGTGCGGGACGAGGAGGTTTTGTCATCAACGAAAGGTATGATTGTATATGTGCTTCACGCCAAGCCATCGTATTCTAATCTTGTCTCGCAGTCTGCAAACATCCGTTGAGGATATTTATGCTGTTGGCGAATGCGCAAGCTGGGAGAACCAGACATTTGGTATCATAGCGCCGGGTATTGAAATGGCCGATGTCTTGGCATACAATTTGACGAACCCCGACAAGGAGCCAAAGAGTTTCAGAAGACCCGACTTGAGCACCAAGTTGAAGCTCTTAGGTGTGGATGTTGCCAGCTTTGGCGACTTCTTTGCTGACAGGGATGGGCCCAAATTTCTGCCGGGCCAAAGGCCTTCACTTCAAGCCGACCGGAAAGACAGTGAGGTGGACAGTGAATCGTCAGTGAAAGCACTCACTTACAAAGATCCCTTCAGTGGTGTTTACAAAAAATACTTGTTCACCATGGATGGCAAATATTTGCTTGGCGGAATGATGATCGGAGATACAAAGGACTACCTCAAATTGAACCAAATGGTCAAGATGCAAAAGGAGCTAGAGGTGCCTCCTAGTCAGTTCATTCTAGGTGCGCAGAAGGACGGAGAGGAGAATGGAGACGACCTGTAAGTTTCGCCTCTGTTTCATACTGAAAGCTTTGGTTAACAGATGAGCAGTGACGACAGTACCCAGATCTGTGCTTGTCATAATGTTACCAAAGGGGATTTGGTTGCCAAGATCAAGAGTGGCACCTGCAAAACCATTGGCGAGGTTAAGTCGTGCACTAAAGCAGGGACCGGTTGTGGCGGCTGCATGCCCCTAGTGCAGTCGATCTTCAACAAGGCCATGCAGGACATGGGCCAAGAAGTCTCAAACAACTGTATGTTGGCTTCCCCTCTCCTGCGAATTGGAAACTAACATCCGCATAGTGTGTATTCACATCCCACATTCACGAGTGGATCTGTACAATATTATCGCTGTGAAACAGCTGAAGACCTTCGAAGATGTGATGGGGGCGGTCGGAAAGAACCCCGAGTCGCTTGGATGCGAATTGTGCAAGCCTGCGATCGCGTCCATTCTCTCGAGTCTCTTCAACCCCCATATTATGGATAAAGGATATCACGACTTGCAAGAGACGAATGACCGATTTCTTGCAAATATCCAGCGCAACGGAACATTCTCCGTGGTTCCTCGCGTTCCGGGAGGTGAAATCACTGCAGACAAGTTGATTGCCATTGGACAAGTGGCAAAGAAATACAGCCTATACTGCAAGATTACCGGCGGTCAGCGTATCGACATGTTCGGGGCAAAGAAGCAGGATCTCCTCGACATTTGGACAGAACTCGTGAATGCGGGCATGGAGAGTGGCCATGCTTATGCAAAGTCCCTGCGAACCGTTAAGGTGAGATCAGATGTTTCGTGCTGTACTGTAAGAAGTGACTAACATCCTTTCCAGAGTTGTGTGGGCACGACCTGGTGTCGTTTCGGTATTGGCGACAGCGTTGGAATGGCCATCCGGCTAGAAGAGCGCTACAAGAGTCTCCGATCTCCTCATAAGCTCAAAGGTGCTGTTTCTGGATGTGTAAGAGAATGTGCCGAGGCACAGAACAAGGAGTAAGCCGGACAAAGTCCTCGACTTTAGTAATACATCAGGCTAACATCCTTCAGTTTTGGCCTGATTTCCACCGAGAAGGGTTTCAATATCTTTGTCGGGGGCAATGGAGGTGCCAAGCCCCGGCACTCGGAGATCCTCGCCAAAGATGTGCCGCCCGAGAAAGTAATTCCCCTAATCGATCGGTATCTCATTTTCTACATTCGCACAGCGGATAAGCTTCAGCGAACAGCCCGCTGGATAGAGAACCTTCCTGGTGGAATCGAGTATCTGCGGGAGGTGGTAGTTGATGATAAGCTTGGGATTGGCGCGGAGATGGAGCAGCAAATGCAGGAGCTCGTGGACGGCTATTTCTGTGAATGGACGGAAACGATCCGGGATCCCAAGCGACGCAAGCATTTCCAACAATTCGCCAACACAGACGAGACAGTCGAGACTGTGGAGGTCATCAAGGAGCGTGGCCAAGAAAGACCCACCTATTGGTCTAATGAGCCTGCGAAGGCGGACTTCAAGGGCCACCAATGGTCCGGTCTTTCGTGGCAGCCCATGATCAAAGCAGACTATTTCTCGGATGGCATCACATCCGCGAACCTCAAACGCGGGGACACGCAGCTGGCTGTCTTCAAAATCAAGGGCAAATTCTATGCGACCCAGCAGATGTGCCCTCATAAGCGTGCCTTTGTCCTGTCCGATGGCTTGATCGGCGATGATGATGCCGGCAAGTACTGGGTATCATGCCCAAATCACAAGCGCAACTTCGAGCTTAACGGGGAGCAGGCGGGTCGCTGTTCCAATGACGAGAACATGAACATTGCCACATTCCCCGTGGAAGAGCGTGCTGATGGCTGGGTCTACCTGAAGCTGCCCCCGGTGGACGAGCTGGACTCGCTCCTCGGAACAGAGAAATGGAAAGTGAAGAAGGGAGAAGCACCGGACCCATTCCAGAAACATGACCGAAAGTACCGGGGAATCCGTGGAAAGAAAACGGTTGAGAAGACACCAGCAACTAAGCGGGCGGTGCCATCTGGAGTGATTGATTGGTAGTTGCAGATTTTCGTTTGTGCATTGATGGAGTTGTCACGAAGCTATGTTAGATACCTGGGGTTGCCAGTGCCTAGGCTGGAAACTCATGTGCCAATTCTGTAAACTAATGAAGTCAATATGATGTTCACAGCACGATTCTACCTACGCTACCTCTGTACATGTATATTTTGATGAGTGGAGCATTCTTTATGCCAAAGCCTGCATGTTGATACAGGAAACAGAAGGAAGAATAACTTCATCCCATCATGTCCCATGAAGCTTCCTTGAACGACAAAGGGGATTTGTGTGGGGCCTTACTGTACGGGGTAATTACTGCATACAGTGACCTTCTTTCTCCCTGTCATGCTCAATTATTTGTCTTTCCTACCAATTTTCTAGATTTTCAAGACCTCGCCTATTTCAAGGCAATTGAATCTAGTACCGTAGCAGGGAGGGACATATTACCACCTGGCAGGAAATTAGGGTACGGAACATCACGTTTGCAGTTTGTCTAATGTATGGAATGTTATTGGATGGCCTACGAGTGCCGAACATCAGCCCATCGCGTGGTCTGTGCAGGCGTGGGCATCTGATCTCCACTAACTGCTTTTATCCATGGATCAATCCTGAAAAACAAACTTCCACCCCCCTATTATCGACACTCCCCCTTATCACCCATCCCCTATCGTCCACTCAGATTCGCTTTACGAACCGTGGCTTGCTCTCTAGCAATATATTCACCTCAGCAATGTATCTTGAAACCATGAACCAAAAATGAAAAGGAAGAAAAAAAAAATTGCTTCAGAGCTTCTGACACCGCTCCGAAACACCCGCCTTTTCTGAGTCTCCATTGAGATGGAGACGCAATACTCCTCCCACCCACCATGGATGACCATTCAGCAAGGTCGTTTCAGAGACTAGTTGGGACTAACTTGGAGGATAGACTATAGCAGGTTAGGCAAGTTGACGAAAGTCAAGCAACACCAAGAAACCGGGATGATCCATTCCCAGCGAAAATTTTTCTAGCTGCCGATGGAGATGGGCCTGAGGACCGAGGCCCACTTACCGGTCGACTTTGGGCCTGTCACTGCCGTCTCGCTGCTGATACCTTTACTGATAGATAACCAAAAACCTTCCTGACTGTCCTGGGACCTCCGCGGAGTTGTTCTCCCCAGATTTACTTCCTTATCAGCCTCAGTATCCGCGCCACGCCTATCAACCAACTCATTTGCCGTGCAGGGTCCCTTTGCCTTATCTCTTGGCCGGTTGAATCACCCTCGTTGGCCACTTCTCGACATGGGGTATGGAAATGGGTCTGGATCTTCTCTCCATGCCACGAACCCTGAGGTCATCTCCGGCTAGTCCTGTGCTGCTGCTGCGCTACGAGCTGCGGTATCCACTACCATATTAGCACTGTCCGACGAGTGGATCACTGCGCGTCGCTCTTCAGATTGGCTTCATGAATTTTGCCTCGATTATGATTTTCCTGCTGCCGCACTGCCCAGTGCTGTTACGAGCTGTTGAGAGATATGCGACTGGGCATGTGTCCTAATCTCGGGTTGACACAGTCATGACTTTCATCTGTATATCTCCTAGGAGATAGAGATATTGCTCTGGCATAGGGGATTGTTCGCCAGGTGCATCATCATACTGTGCTCATATCTCCAAGCTTCTGGGATGTGATTCCAACCATGGTCTATATATGAAGTGCAATTTTCTCCTCCTAGTCTGGATTAATTAAATCCGCCTCCCTTGTCCTAGAATACAGGAAAACATCCGGACCCATAGCACCGTCGTCTAGCCTAGCGGTCCGTTGGTCTATTCTCTTTTCTGCACCCTGGTGGTGTTGCCTATTGTGGTGCCCTCGAGCTCGATCTATAGTCCTATTACTCTTCTTGTGTCCTGTACTTCAGTTTCTACCTCCTAAACCACAACGCAGACACCTTCGTACACGGTGTGACTGACCATGGACTTCGTCAAACTTCTCTTTGTCTCGCCGGAGATCAACCCAAGTAATCGCAAAGCACAGTCTATTCCTGTTCTCAACCCATTCGATCGATATGGAAGAGTCTTCTTCTTCTCGTGGCTCGGTTTCATGGTTGCATTCCTCTCGTGGTATGCTTTTCCGCCATTGGTGAGTGGGAGAGCCTTCCTCCTTGGCCAGGATGGAGGATAACGACTGACACTCGGAGCTCAACTAGTTGACCGTCACAATCCGAAAAGACCTGCACATGACACAGCAAGACGTGGCAAACTCAAACATTGTTGCCCTGCTAGCAACGTAAGACACCTACCCTCATATGTGCACAACAATAAGTTGACTGATTGTCTAGACTACTTGTGAGGTTCGTGGCAGGCCCTCTGTGTGATCGATTTGGACCGCGACTGGTGTTCATCGGACTGCTGCTCAGCGGTTCAATCCCCACTGCCATGGCTGGTCTGGTCACCACGCCTAAGGGACTGATCGCGCTACGCTTCTTCATTGGTATCCTGGGAGGCACATTCGTGCCTTGTCAGGTTTGGTGCACTGGGTTCTTTGACAAGAAGATTGTCGGAATGGCCAATGCCCTTGCTGGAGGCTGGGGTAATGCTGGTGGTGGTATTACATAGTACGTTGACAATTCTCGGGGACAGCATTGCAAGACGTCGACTGATCCATTTTAGCTTCGTGATGCCCGCTGTCTACGATTCGCTGGTCTACTCGCGGGGCCTCACACCACACAAAGCGTGGCGTGTTGCTTTCATTGTCCCTTTTATCATCATTGTGGTTATTGCTGTGGCGATGCTCTTCTTATGCGAGGACACGCCCACGGGTAAATGGTCAGAGCGCCACCTCTGGGCTCGCGAGATGGCTGCCGAGTCAGAAGGCAACATTGTCGACCTCAAGGCGGATATGAGGTCCGCACAGCCCTCCAGCACGCCATCCATGACAAACGTCATGGCAGACGTGGAGAAGAAAGGCGCACAAACCCCCGTGTCTCTTGGCTCTAATTCCCAGACCATCGCGGAGTTCGATGCCGTCCGAACGGATACTGTGGTAGCCCCCACACGCAAAGAGGCCATGGGGGTACTTTTCAGTCTCTCTACCGCCGCCGTAGCCATCCCTTACGCCTGCTCCTTCGGTGCAGAGCTCGCCATCAACTCCAACCTGGGCGAATATTACTCCGCGAACTTCCCCCATATGGGCCAGACCAAGACCGGACAATGGGCAGCCATGTTCGGTCTGCTCAATGTCGTCTTCCGACCAGCGGGCGGCTTTCTGGCCGACCTACTCCTTCGCCGGACCCAGAATCTGTGGTCGAAGAAGATCTTGCTCGTGTTCCTTGGCGTCATCATGGGGGCCTTCGAGCTGGCGATCGGGCTGACGAACCCCAAGTCTGAATCCACCATGTTCGGGCTCATCGCGGGGCTCGCATTTTTCCTAGAGTCGTGCAATGGTGCCAATTTCGCCTTGGTGCCGCATGTCTTTCCATTTGCCAATGGTACGTCTTGATTCAGCTATCTCTTAACCTCGGGTATACTAACAGACGGGCAGGTGTGGTCTCCGGTGCAGTGGGCGGAATGGGCAACCTTGGCGGGATCATCTTTGCGATTATATTCCGCTACAATGGCTCGGACTATTCAAAGTCCCTCTGGATCATCGGGGCGATCTCTATCGGGGCAAATGTTCTTGTTTCGTGGATCCGACCCGTGTCGAAGAAGCAGGTTGTACAACAATAGAGCCGTTGTTGGCTTCGAATTTTGCTTGATTATTGATGACTGGTTTTATGATGGATACCAAGCGCGTACTTCTCTTCTATGATGTTCTTAATCTCGGGTTCATGATATGATATATGACCTTCAGCTCACCACAACTTTTACCTGGTGTCCGCCCTCCACTATATATATAAACCTGTACCTTCCTCGCCTGTCGAATTCGAAGTATAGACAACAGCAACCATGACCCCTTTGGAGTACTTATCCCAAGCCGAGACCCATCAGGACCTCCCCGCACCACTCACCAAACATGTACTGCACAGCAGTGATAGACACCCGCCAAGCCCCCCTCACAAAACAGTCAAGATCACCACCCCTCACCCCACGATTCGGGTCAAAACACCCCGAGCCTATATACTAGTATTGTAAACCCCGCCGCGACGAACCCCTCCTTCTATCTCCAAATCCCCCAGCAAAGCACAAGCAATAACAAAGCAACCAGAACCCAAATCCAACCTCACAAACGACACCAAACCGCCATTTCAACATTGCATCGCTCCCTCCTCCTCCCAATCTCGCGACGCCGCGAGGACAACCCACCCCCGACCCCTCAACCCACCCTCAACCCCCTCTCTTACCACCACTACCCCAACCAGCACAAACCCACCGACCGACGACCTGAAAATGCCCCCGCCAACCTCACCCCGCCGCATCGCGCAGATCGTCCACCTCAAACCCGCCGCCGTCGCAGCATACAAAGAATGCCACGCCAACGTCTGGCCCGAGGTGCTGCGGCAGATCCACCAGTGTCATATTCGGGATTGTAGGTTGCCCTCTCCCTTCTCTCTCGCGCGCTAGATACCTGCCTACCACTTGCCTACATTCCCTCAGGGTCGAAAGGACGGCCTACCGGGAATATACTCGGCACTCGTGACGAAACTGATTGGGCCGAGGGGACAGACTGACACTGGTGTCTCCGGAATCTAGACTCGATCTTCTTCGACAACGAGCGGACGCTGTTCGCGACGTTCAAGTATATCGGGGAGGACTACGAGGGGGATATGGAGCGGATGCGGGCGAATCCCAAGGTGCGCGAGTGGTGGGCGATGACGGATGGGATGCAGGTATGTGGGATCCTTCCTTTTGTTCCTCTGCCTCTCATACGGGAATGGCGGGGGGGGGGGGCTTGGCTCTACTGTACTGATCCTGTTCGGTGGCGTAGGAGAGTCCGATCCCTGGGGCTGTGGGCAGTGCTGAAGGGCCGGGGTGGTGGAAGGTGTTGGATGAGGTGTTCTATACGGAATAGATTGGGAGGGAAAAGGTTCAGCGAAGCATCATTAGTTCTTTATGTAAGATATATGCAAGCTGTTTTGGATCAAATCTCAGATCTTGAGGCTGGACGAGAGATCCGATGCGAATGTCCAATGAGGTACATAATATTCCCCCCATAACCGGTAGAAGACAGTGATACAAATCATGCGAAGATGGGTATCTTTCCCCGAAAACAATCCTGTAAGTAACACGTGCTCCTCCAGAACGCCATATGTAAAGTCATGTGCTCAGAAAAAAAAAAGGACGATAACCAAGTCGTCATCGTCATAGCTCAAGCATACCGCCAGGGTACGGAAGCTGCCATGTTACTTCACTCGGAACCGCCGGGGACGTCTTTCAGGATCTCCCATCCGTATTCCTCTTCGGGCTTTTCGGGCTCCATGCCGAGGGCGTTGCGGTAGGCACGCACTTCGTTCTGGAGACCAGCAATGATGCGAATCGGGGTTTCCTCTTCCTCGCAGCGCAGGCGATAAGCGGTGCGGATCATTTCGGCGCACTTCATGGTCTGTGCATGCCAGTAGTCACGAGCCAGTCGACTTTCCAGGTGGGAGTCCCGCTCAGCTTGGAGAAGGTTGTTATAGTGACGTTTCTGCGCGAGATAGTGAAGGTTGTTGTTCTGGCAGTAGTTGCGAATCTGTTCCACCATAACACCCACGGCCGCCTCGTATTCCCCAATCAGCTTCGTGTTCTCCACCTGCTCGTTCCGAAGGATTTCAACGAGACATTTCTCTTTCGCGAGGGCGCGCTCAAGCTCTGCAATGCGGGCAGCTGGACTTCTCAGTATGGTGCTCATATTTCGGATGGTCATTCACAAACCTGAAAGTTCACCATTCACTTGCTGGATGCTCGGACTTACTCCTTCGACAGAAGAGCGTTTCTAGAACCGTCAGCACTGCCAAGCCCCCCCTCCATTTAAAAAAAAAAAAAAAAAAAAAAAAAAAAAAAAACATACCATGATCTCCTCCGCACTGTTGACAATACTCTTCGTAGTTTCACGGTTGTTCTTCAACACCTCGCTCAATTCAAGGACCATGTCATAGAGTTGATGAAGATCCATCTGCTGTCCCGCATTGATGGGCATACCACCGTTCATCCCAGGCATTCCGGCGCCGTTAACCTGACTAGGGGTATGTGGCATGGCAGACGACATAGACTGACGAGGGACATTGGGCATGTTCTGGCCACCTCCGGTGTTATCCACGTAGCCGGCGTACATGTTCGCACCGGGATTGTTGCCAGCCATGCCCCCAGCGTTGTTCAAGGACATGCTTGCCGCCTCGAAAGCACGGTTCAAGGCTTCAAACTGAGGGTCGCGGGCGGGATTGGTCGATGCGGGGGGCTTGGGATCGTCGTCGAATCCGAAACCTGGGCTCTCTACGCCAAGAACTTCTTTGCGAAATTTGTCGAGGTCGCGCCGAGTAACGTGGGTGGAACGACGACGATGTCCACGGACAAAGGCTGGCTTGGAAGCAGACGGGGGTGTGGACGGGTTGGTGTTGCGGACTGGAGAAACGGGTTCACTCTTGATCTTCCGGTCGGGTGGAATCAATGGGGTGAGATCGGGGAAAGAAGAAAAATCGAGAGTTGGAAACGCGACCGCTGCAGATACAGAGGCAGAGGCAGGAGCTGAAGCCACAGACGTAGAGGCCAGATGAGGCTGGCGATTGTGGCCGTCGTCATTGCGCTCCGTGTTGTTCACTACTCCCGGTGTTGAGCCAAAAGGGTCAAGCGCCGGAGATCCGGAGAAATGTATCCGAGCACTAGCCCCGTTAGCGCCACAACTGGAGGCGGTGAAGACTTCGGCTTCTCCCATCTTGGACTCATGAACGGGCTGGAGGCTGAGGTAGAAGCACAGGCACACGCAGGGTCAGGCACATGGGGAGTTGGCGGAAGTTGAAGGTAACTGTCAAGGGTGTTAGATAAAAAGAATAAGTAGGCTTAGCACAGTAGAGTTAACACATTCTCCAAAAGAAGAGAGGAAGAAAAAAAAGAAACCAGAAGAAGGAAGAAGGAAAAGCAAGCACAAGCAGCAGTAGCAGCAGTAGCAGCAGCAGGTGCGGCCGGGACCTGCACAAATAAGAATAAACAACGCAACAACTCACTCACTCACTGAACTGGCACCTGCGGTGGTTGATGCAATTGTAGGTAATTCAATCGTTGCCTTGCCCCCTTGCACCTTTTCCAGAATTCTACCAAACTGCATTGGAAACTTTCTCCCCCTAATTTTAGACAGACACAACGGCAGGTCCAGTGATTGGGATCATCTTCTGATGATGATTGTCTAGGGCAAATCTGATCCATGCAGCTGTGCTACCAGTCTCGGCCGCCGTACCTTTTCCGGGGAGAACAAGTAAACAAATGGTACCTATTCATGTATATGCAGCCTCTAAGCATGCGGCCCCAGATTTTCAGCTTTCTGTGGTTTTTGCTTTGAATTTCTTTTTTTTTTTTTTTTTTTTTTACTTCTATGTTTTGTTGTTCTGTATACCCTCATCCCCATTTGTTCTGCTAAATCTCTCTCACTCAGTCATGTCCAACAACGCTTCCAACTTCTCATCGCCTTCTAGCGAGTACGAAGCGTTCTGCTCATCACTGCTGAGCTTCTTCTTGCCCTGCTCAATCCGCCCTCCTACGCGCGCAACCAGCATCCGCATTTTGTCCAGCTCTTGAACCAACTTCCCATCTCTTGTGACCAAGTTTGGTTGGATGTTAGCCTGCGGGTTCTGGAAAGGCTCCAGTAAGCGTTGTAGCTGTCGCAACTGGTTGAACCGCCGCTGTCGCTGCTTCCGACGACTGTCCAGGGCGACCAGACGTTCGCGTAGTTCTTGGTATCTGTACTACTGTTAGCCAGGTGCAATTGAAATCTGCCACCGATGTAATCCATACCTTAATCGGTCCCCGTCGCTCGCATTCGGATCCTCCAGTTCCAGCGGCAGTTGCGCAATATTCCTGGGATACAGTCAGACTGTCAAACTCCAAAAGTCTTATCTCGGAGCTGGGATACTGAGGCGTAGCTCACATGTGGTTGGATAAATCCACAGATTGTTCCACCCCTTGGTGCAAAGAGCCCCGGTCGCGCATCGATTCATTCACGGAGGACCAGTAAAGACGTGCGATTTGCTGTGCGACATGTTGAATGGCCTGCGACGAGTAAACGATCCGACTGTGTTGTTTCAGAGACGCATTGACTGTGGCCAAGTTAGTCCTGACCAAGTCAAGATAGGGACAGTATCCAACGTAAAAGCAAAAATATCAACGATTTGAGACTCGAGACAAGTACTCACATTTCTTAAGAGCATCTCCGACCACCTTATCGCTCAGCTCATCCTCGGTGGCCTCGGACGCATAATGTCGCCAATCCTCGGGCGGCTGAAGGCTTTCAGACAGAATGCGCACTTGCGCTCGGATGAAGGATGACTTCAACTCGGAAATGGTACGAGTCGAGTCCATGGCCCCATAATGACGATGCGTCGGTGGTTTTGAGATTGAAGGCGATTCAATTGATTCTCGTCGTCGACGCGTGCCGCCTTCCTATCGATAACGCGACCACGTGATTCTTTGCGACTTCACCCTTCCAACGAACGGATGATCAAACATCAACTCCTTGCATTTGTTGCATCCTCAGGAGTCCTGCAGACTATCTCGCAGCTCAATCTAGTACTATGCAATAGACACCGCCACCTGAGAGCCGAGGTGACCCCCAAACGGGGCTGATTGGCATTGATCGATGAGAAAGCGCCATTGCAGGCCATCTATCTAACCTCGGCAATCTGGCATTACTCCGCAGGACAGACAATCGATCCCAACATCGATCGGCAGCGCATTCTACATTTACTGACTTGAAGCTTGTTCAACTGCGGATGCGACTTCACTCAACTTACATTAAGCTGCGCTGAGCTGCACGGAATCATCATGTCAGACACCCAACGACCTAGAGGCCTCCTGTTCGACATCGGAGGAGTGTGTGTAAGGCCGAGGCACCTCTCCATGCAGACCCAGATCTCTGAGCAGCCAGATACTAATGACCAGTAGGTCCTCTCCCCCTTCCAGGCGATTGTGGACTACGAGCTTGCCCACAACATCCCTCCAGGATGGGTGAACTTCAGCATCTCGCGTACCGCGCCCAACGGCAGCTGGCACCGACTAGAACGGGGGGATATCAAGATGGACGCCGACTTCTTCGTCGGGTTCCAGAATGACCTACAGAGCCCGAGTCTCTGGAAACAATTCCAGGAGAAGATCCAGAGCAAAAGCCCGACCGGGACGCAGTCGCCCACCCCTCCGGTGCCTAAGATCGATGCCGAGTTTTTGTTCTGGGAGATGATGAGGGTATCGCGAACACCGGACCCTCATATGTTTCCGGCCTTGAAGGAATTGAAGGAATCAGGGCAATTCATCTTGGGAGCCTTGTCGAATACCGTCATCTTCCCGGACGGACACCCGTACAATCGTGATCTCGACGAGAGGAAATCCCAGTTTGACTTTTTCATATCATCGGCACATACAGGTCTCCGAAAGCCGGACCAGAAGATCTATGAAGCTGCACTGCGGGAGATGAACCGAATCGCCAAGGACAAAGGTCAAGGCGAGGTGCACGCAGTGGATGTGGTCTTCCTCGATGACATTGGGGAGAACTTGAAGGGTGCAAAGAAGGCAGGAATGAGAACTCTGAAGGTGAACCTTGGACGGACGCAAGATGCTGTTCGAGAGCTGGAGAAGATGACTGGTCTTCAATTACAAGCAGGTTCAGATAAGGCGCGACTATAGACGCTGGTTTGACCTCTGGTTGTTGCCGACACTGTCAATTATCATCGCTAGTATAATGTTCTGTGGTAGAAATTTCGAGGTAATTTATTTGTCAATATTTATTAGAGTAGATCCCGCGATCAATTTGAGTCAGAAAATTAGCTTATTGCACATTGGCATGCTGGGGTATACTTGGTGTTCTCTATACTTTCCTAAAGCTGGGGTGGCCAAGGCTGGCAGCGGCGGCCGCCCGCTCGTCGCCAACCGCAATTCATGGCCGGGATGCAGGCAGCGCTAAGCGAGGCCTTCCACAAAGTCAGCCCACGAATTTTCCTCCCTCCGTCCTTAGCAGCCAACGTCGACAACTCGGTCCTCATCACCCGGTCACCGTCAAAATGGTGAGTTAGACCTCGTTCTAGCGATCGTTGCAATCGAACATTTCGGTTCACGATTCTTCTCGGCTGCTCCTTCATCTCCAAATGGGATTTCGATTTTCCCACCACCCCCCGCCCTAGCGGGATTTGTGGGACGAAATTTCGGGTCTTTGCAAGATGCTTCGGACAAGTCGGATTTCCTTCTGAAGCGCAAATTGCTGACTCGCTTGTTTTCGCGATCTAGCCTTTCCACAAGCAGGTCAAGAACAGCGCTTACTACAGGTGAGTTTGATTCTTGTTGTTCTGAATCTGCCGGTCGCATTGTCTGAGATTCTAATCAATCCCACAGCCGCTACCAGACTAAGTACCGTCGTCGCCGCGAGGGTAAGACCGACTACTATGCTCGTAAGCGCTTGATCACCCAGGCCAAGAACAAGTACAACGCCCCCAAGTACCGCCTGGTCGTCCGCTTCACCAACCGTGACGGTATGTCTATCACGCTTTCCGATCGATTCACAAGGGAAACCAATTTTGGCTGACTTCCGGCACAGTCATCTGCCAGATCGTCTACTCCGAGATCTCCGGTGACAAGGTTTTCGCCGCTGCTTACTCCCACGAGCTCAAGCGCTATGGCATCACCAACGGTCTGACCAACTGGGCTGCCGCCTACGCCACCGGTCTCCTTGTCGGTCGCCGTGCCCTCAAGAAGCTCAACCTCGACGAGACCTTCACTGGTGTTGAGGAGGCTGATGGAGAGTACACTCTCACCGAGGCCGCTGAGACTGATGATGGCGAGCGCCGCCCCTTCAAGGTCGTCCTCGACGTCGGTCTTGCCGTGAGTTCTCCCCAAACGAAACCTGGATCTTGCCTAGCTTTTGAACCAAGCTAACGATTTCTCATAGCGTACCTCCACCGGTGCCCGTGTCTTCGGTGCCATGAAGGGCTGCTCTGACGCTGGTGTCCTCGGTAAGTTCCCGCGTCGTGCCCATGAAAATTGACCTCCGTGCTAACGAAACCCCATAGTCCCCCACTCCGAGTCCCGCTTCCCCGGTTTCGACATCGAGTCCGAGGAGCTCGACGCTGAGACTCTCCGCAACTACATCTTCGGCGGTCACGTCGCTGAGTACATGGAGGGTCTCGCCGATGACGATGAGGAGCGCTTCCGTGGCCAGTTCCACAAGTACACCGAGGCTGGCATTGAGGCCGGTGACATCGAGGACCTCTACACCGAGGCCCACAAGGCCATCCGCGAGGACCCCTTCAAGAAGGACGAGGATGCCGACTCCAAGAAGACCAAGGAGGAGTGGAAGGCCGAGAGCAAGAAGTTCCGCAAGGTCCGCCTCACCCACGACGAGCGCAAGGCCCGCGTCGAGCAGAAGATCCGCGAGCTTGCCGCTTAAATGGATTTTTGTTGTGGAGGCCATTCGTGCTTTATGCATGCGTGAAGTGCGATAGTCACAAAACAAAAGTTAAAAAATCTTTTATTTTTAACACAAATCCAAAAAACGGTGACCTGGGTGTCTTTTTTGTCTTGCTAACCATCTTCAATTTGTGATATCCCCAAGTAGTCTGACTCGAGACTCTTGTTACGACCGGAGTTTTTTTTTGTCTATGTCCATGGTTCTTCCGGAGCAACTACCTCCCTTCAATACGATTTTCTTTCCCAGTTTCAACAACCAGCCCTCTCACTATATTTGCTCCGATGAACCGCGTAGCCGTAGCGTAGAAGATGTATCGAGCATCTGCGATATACATATCATGCCAGGATCATTGCCCGTGGTTCTGATACATAGTTCTTGCATGATCTCTTGATTGTCATATGTGAACCTTCGTTATGTCAAATGACGGAGGTGCGTTATATATATCATCGCCTGTCGGACATAATGCCACTCCTCTACATCAGTTTGCCCCATGCATTGTGCTTCGGTAACATGAATAATTGCGGCATTCGGCCCATCGAGATTCCAGGCTGATCCCCGGAGCGTACTACCGAATCCGGCAGATTCTTCGAAACTATCGGCGTGTGTATGAGGCCTGGGGTCGCCGGGCCACGTGACACGGCAGAATGAAGACACCATGTAACGTAGCCTAATTCCTTCCTTAACAACATCAATAATCAACAACGATATCAACGAATTTGTATGGCTTCAAGCCTAAGTCTCCTGAAGTAATTCTTCCAACAGAAACCCCCGGCCGCCCTAGTCGTCAAACCCTTTGAGCATGTCCGTCCCGGCCGGGACCAACCTCCCCTCTCTATCTTCGGATATACGGGTTCTGATCGAGTCTCGGCACCATATTCCGATGATATTAGGGGGTGGGTATAGAGTACTCCCGGCCATCGGTACAGAAACAAGTTCGAAAAATGCCTCAAATAGAGTATGTACTGTACTTTACTGACCTGACCGGTCTAATTACGATCCAGTTCCGAGCCTTATGGATTGCTGGTTGTCAGACGAGAGAAGATCCATGGCTCAAAAACTCGTGCCGTGTCATTCTACCGTCGTCCGCGAGCGCCTTGCGCTCCTCCAGTGCCTCTAAGGCTTCATCATACTGGTCTAGACCCCGCACCTTCCGGGTTGCGAAGGCCTCGAGCTCTTCCGCGTTGTCAAATTCGCTCATTCCGCGGGTCCTAGGTGTCGGCGTCGTTGGGTGAGAGCAAGTGAGCGATGGTCATTGAAACCAGGCGAGAGAAGCATGTGCAGCCACATGGCCCCAGAGACTCGTGACCATTTTACCAGACTAGACAGCTCTCGCTCATCATGCCCCGGCATCTTTGCTTCCTCCTCCTCCAACACGTCTATGAAGATGTCTAAGCATCTGAAGTAGCGGGCGGCGATTTCGGGAGGCTCGTCGCCGGTGAAGTCCCATGAGCTGTTGACGGGCCTGTCCTGGAGACGCCACCACGGTGCCGAGCCGAACAGCTGCGCTGGTCCAACATACGACCACTCGAGGTCTCCTACACCAACAACAGTAAGGTCTTCTCTGTCACGGACAATCAGGTTCGCCAGGCCGAGATCGTCGCAAATCAGCTTGAATTCGCAACGGTCATATTTGGCATTGAGACCAAGTCTGGTATCAGTGCTCTCAGCACCTTGAACGCCACATATTTGTTTTTAGCGTCGTATGAGCCAACGGTTGAGTTTGGCTGGTGAATGAGCTGCCCCAAGTCTTGATCGGCGACATAGTGGAAATACTCTGTCGTTGTCGCAAATCCCTGGGTTCGGTCACCTGGCGTTCCAATGCTTCGTTAACGCACTCTTCCACAGGTTTCAGGGTCCAAAGTCTAAGTCAAGGCAAGGCGGCCAGACGTACCAAACGTGTTCACCCCTCCATTCTGCAGAATGCTATGTGCCTTGAAAGTTAGCGGTCGCAGCAGTGTGGGACCCTGGGCATCAGCCTGCGCCGACGGCAGGCTGCCAATATGGTCAAAGTCGAGCTCGAAGAGCTGGAGCAAGAAGCTCGCCAGTTGCCTGCAAATGATTTCAATCGTCACGATCGCTTATATCCTCCCGCATCACTCTAGTGGGGCGCTCGGCGTTGGGGGCTCGGAGAAAGTCGCTAAGGCTCACGCCGTCAATGAAGTCCATGATGATGAACGGGCCGAGACCGAGCGGGTTGCTGGTAGCGGGACCCCACGCGTGGACTTTCGGCACCGGGATTGTAGTGCGATTGTGGATGAGGTTCAGCGCCGTAACCTCCATGGCAACCTTCTCATCTGTATAGTCGTCACAGAACCTTCCAACCCGAGGGAAACGAACCATCCAGGCAACGCCATCACTAAAGACCATCTCAATGCCAGCATTTTACGCGCCATGGTGAAAGGCGCCATCCAGTTGACAGGGAAGCTGTCCGGGATGGGAAGTCGACACCCAGCGGCAGAGATGGCGTGTTCTGTATACAGGCTTTCATTCACCTGGTCGACCCAGAGCTGGCCCTGCACCTCATGAATGAGATTGACAAGTGCATTTGGTATCCATGGGAAAGGTATCATTGCTTGATGGCAGTGTTGTAGATGACTAGAGTGGGCAGATGTGGCCAAGCGACGCAGAAGGTGGGACAAGACGCTAATGCATGCATGTTGAGGACTGTTCCCTTGTCCTTTGGTATGCTTACCCCAGACGCTGGATACTTGATACTCTACCGGAAGATGTGACTTGCATTTGCAGAATGTAGTACTCAGAGTAGGTAGCTGATAAATGTTCAGCCCTGGGACTGAGACACACTATACTGTAAATAGTACTCTTGCAACGACGCCACCGTGGATGGACCGTGGACGGGAGAACCCCTTACTATTTTGGGTAGCTTCTCCCCACATCCATCGCCCATCAACCGGGCACTACTAGACTAACGGCCACCAGAAGAAAATCTCTTCTGTTTGGTCTTCTTCCCGCCCGACCCCTGGAGAAAGGCTACCTACCCCGGTGGAGTAGTTCGATTCTACACTGCCCACTGCCCACTGCCCACTGCCCACTGCCCACTGGGCACTCCAAACTCTTCTCGATATGATGGGTAATCTTCTTCATACCTTCATACACTTCCAAGGATCTTTTTCCCTTCCTCCCCCTCCTTTCCCTCCTCCTTCGTCATCCGGCCATACCATGCCTTTTTTTGGTTCTGGTTTGGCATGTCTTATAACTGATGTTGACTCTTCTGCCGTGGGCTCTATTCCTGCTGCCATCGGCGCAGGCCGCCTTTGTTCGCCGCTGGGATTGCAATCCTGCCATTGCTGCACCCAGTGAATCCATCAGCTTTCAGCAGCAATCCTTAACTGGTTCCCTGGTTCACTCAGACCATGATGGCCCAACGCTACTTCTCAAGCTAACGGGGGATTATGAAGCCGATTGTAACTCTCTCAATGGGTCTCTGGCACAGTTGGTGGTGGATGCAAGTGTCCTGGGCGGATCAGTAGGCTTTCAGGGAGAAAGTCGGGGCAGATGTGCCGAGAATCCTTATTGGCAGCACTTCAGTATGTCGAATCAAGGTCACAGTCAGGATCACTTGACCGGAGGCCTTCACAAACATGCTATTTACGAGACCTCCTACTATCTCAACCACTCATATGCCCTGCACACACTAGACACAACCATCCATCTGCGGTTGGGCGGCCAGGAAATAACTTGTATCACTGCCCATATCACGCCTTACATCGGCTCAGTGATATCGAAGTTACTGAACGCTCTTCCATTCTTGATTATGGTCTTGTTTGGAATCGCTACAGGCCCGCTCAGGCTCTTTCATACCAATGGCAGAAGCATGTTTCGGTACGAGCTGGCCGACCCATCCTGTGACCCAGCCCGATCCCACGTACAAGGACTAGGCGATTGTCTCCAGTTTCTCCAGTTCATTTTCTTAACTAGCTGCCTGACGCTTTCATACCCGGGCTTCTTCCGAGCGATTGTCGGGGAGTTGGCCTGGTCATCGCTCATCTTCCGGAATTGGCCTGTCACACATGGGTTCGCCTACCCGGGTGTTGAGGATGGAATCTATGCCACTAATTCGACTTGGGGCTTGGAGGAGATGACACAGGTCCTGGGCGGGACCACCATCAGTGATCTCTGGGTCAATGCGATTGTCAACCTGCTCCTCGTCATCGTGGGGATCGTGGCGCTGGTGCAAGTCCCCTTCGGATTCCAATGGGCGTCGAGGATCTTTCGGAGGCGACAAGCGATTGAGCTGTCGGATCTTCAGGAAGAATCCTTGACTCAATGCCAGCGTACTGGATGGAGTATCCTCCGAGCCGTGCTCGACCATTTTCTCTTTCCCCTTGTAACTTTCTCCACAAGTCAACTCCTATTGACATCATGGTACCCGGCTTACCGTACCTTCTTCGCGGTTTTGCTTGTCGGCCTCCTTGCTGTGTCTTTGGGCTTCACCGTGCGGTATCTGATCAAGACCAACAGATATTGGGCCTTTTCTCATGGAAGCTTGTTCCCTAAGCATCATTCCGGAACGTGGGTTTTTTGTGTCTTATACGGCATTCCGATTGTAAGAGGCATAGCGATCGGAGCATTGCAACGATCGGGCCTTGCCCAGATTGTGGTACTCATCATATGTGAGACAATCAATCTCGTCTGCCTGCTTTGGCACTGCCAGGACTTTCCAGCCTGGCGACCTGCCTGCTTTTCGATTGGCAGGCTTGCCAGCCTTTTCATGAGCTGTGCCTTCCTCCCGCAATCTGAGGCATCCCAGCACAATCAAGGTATACTGGCATACAGTATTCTGATTCTATATGCAACGATGATTTTCCTCGGGTTTCTGGTCCCTTGCACCATAAGCATAGCGCTCTTTATACTTCGCAAAGCGGGAATCGTGCACTTCCATGGTGGCCCCCTCGTGCAACCTCGTGAAGCACCGGTATGTGGATGCATTTAAGAAAGTCAACGGCCCCAATGACTAATGGGTCTCTTCCTAGATTTATGGAATTGGTCAACTTTCGCAACGGTCCACGCGAAAGACTTCATTCACGGAGCTCCCGGAGCTTCGTCCTGTGGGTGTGTATTGTCCGGAACATGGTATCTTGGCGATCGTGATATGCTAATGAAGGCCACCTCAGCCTATCCTCAATCCACAGGGATGCCGAGCACGAATGAGTTTCCATCGTACTTTCGGGCTCCACGGCCCATGACTCCCGTCTCTATGTCGTCGCACCAGTTCTCCACCCTCTCAAGGCAGTCTCACAGCTTGGATGAATCGGTGGAGTCCAGCATGGACTCTGTTGACCTGAGCATCTTGGACGAAGACACGACGACAGTCAGCGGCGACGGCGATTATTCCAAACGCGAGGCCGATCAATACTACGGTCGGCCGATGGCATTGCACATCAATGCGAGGGTAGAACGAACGGAAAACACTTGTGCCACAGGGGAGGACAGATCTTGGCGATCGTCGTGGAAGTCGAGGAAAAAGACGAAAGGCTTTGAAGTTGTGAGGCCTGCTCGCCCTGGGACATGATGATAGATTTTGACCCTCACTTCGACATTTGTAATAATGCTACCCTGCGATATAATGTAGAGATAACCTAACGCTTCGCCCCAATCTCTCTGTCTATAATATAACGATGAAGGCTTAACCGAGGCGCGAATAAGCAACGCTGATAAAGTTCTGTCCTACCCGGGAAGCCCAGGGTTGAAGCCGGCATGGGAGCCCTCTCGTCATATGTGCATCGACAAGTTAATTGTTCTTGTCTTTATTCATATTTTACTTCAATGGATTAGTTACAAGGGCTATTATTATCGGCCGGTGTCAATAAGCTTTTCTGCGGTCTGCACCTTGTTGACAGGGTTGTTTTGTTTGATGAACAGGTAAGCATTTTTCTATCATGACCACGCTTGGAAGTACAGCGCATACCTACAGCCCAGTACAGCACCTAAGGAAGGGTCTTATTGGCTGTTGAGGTGGGCTGCACTCTTGCTTAATTGTTAGCTACATGCCTAATTATGCAAGCGACGAGCGTCAGTTGTAGTCAGCAGCTGAATGAATGACTTCATGACGCAGAGCGGGTCGCGTGCAAAAGCACATGAGTACAGTAGCTGTACAATAGTAGTAAGGTGACCAGGTCATGTGCCGGGGAGGTACAAAAATTGAGAACGGGAAACGGGGTTTAGTGCGATTCTGATAGGTCGAGGCGGGAAGAGAGGCAGGCAAAATGCGGACGGACAGCGCATATGGTGGGTAACAATATCTTCATATGAAGAACGGTTGAAGTCATGTTTTACATGTGCTGTACCCGGATGTGATTGACGGAGTCGAATCGATTTCTCTTTCTCTCTTTTCCCCCCTCAACTCTGGTGTGATTCCAATCCATGAATTCGTCACGGTTGTAGAGTACGCAGTAGGTTAGGTATGGTATGGTCAGGCTTGGCAGAGTGACGAGGGAAAAAGGCAAGGGTGGCAAGCAATCAATGGGCGAAGAATGGGTCTGGTCTCCGTCATCGGCCGTGGCTGCATAATACGAGGGTTACGAGCTTTACTCAGTACTCAGTCCAAACGAACCCTTCGTTTCCCTTTACTACTAATCAAGTCAAGTAACGTTGGTTGGTTACCTACCTTTACCACCCGTGACCTTTCCATTCCCTTCCGTGCCTTCTCTTCCCTCCGCCAAGTAACAGCACAGAAGAGGGAAAGTTAAAGAGAGAGAGAAAAGAAAAAAAAAAAGGAAAACAAAAAGAGCGAGGGAGAGAAAAGACCCAAGGAGATTTGTAGAGAACTCCGTAAAAGAGCTCGAATATGTATCTTCTCTCTCTGTCTCTCTCCTTTTCTCCACCGACTAATGGATCATGGATAATGGATAATCATGCTACTTTCCTAGTCTAGTCTCGAATCGGCGCCCCTCCCCCCATCCTCCCGATCGCCTCGTTCTGTTGCCCGCAAAGTCCGCACCTTTCCTGTTCTTCCTTAAACTACCCCGTCTCCATCGTCCCATAGATTGATATTCCCTTCGCTTCCCTCACTCATCGTGACTTTCTCTTCCCTTCCTTGTCATATTTACTTTCCCCTTCCACCCCCTTTTACTATTCATTCTACACGCCTCCTTTGATGCGCGATTTATTTCTTATCCGCCTCACGATCGCAACTGCGTGACTACCCCAAACCCCACACTGTCAGCTCCGTCATGTCCGCTGTGTCTCGCCGTCATGTCATGATGGAACTTACCCGCCGTCGCCGTTCATAATCCTACTTGACTACTACTGATCTGCATTGCGCATTCCTCGGCTTTTCCATCGTTCTACCGTCGCTCAACATTCTTCGACCATACGTTGACTGCTGCCTTTTTGAACGAACCATTGCCACCGCATCGTCTCATCTTTTTTGTTGTTCGACGGGTTGGTGCTTGAGTTCGAAGTTTGCAGGTGCAGCCCTCATTTAACCTCTCCACCAAATTCTATATTTGCTCGGTTACGTCACAGTCAACCACACTCGCAGTACAAACGCACCGGTGGTCAAAATGGAAGGGGTGGAAACTGTGGATGTCAGCTGGCTTCATCACTCGCAGAAAGGTGAGTCCGATCGTGCGCCCTGTACTTGGGGCGTCTTTCGCATGCAATGTCATGTCTGTGGAACTCACCCATTCTCCAAACGGCAGACCATTTATCCCGCTGCAAATCGGCCTCATCCCTGGTCAGCGACAAGTCGATACCGGACGGAGGAGGACCAACACCCCCGCAACAATGTGACGCGGAAAAGAAGCCTTCTCCAGAGAACCATGCCCCATCTCCCCCGCC
Organism: Aspergillus uvarum CBS 121591; assembly: GCF_003184745.1. Taxonomy (NCBI): domain Eukaryota; kingdom Fungi; phylum Ascomycota; class Eurotiomycetes; order Eurotiales; family Aspergillaceae; genus Aspergillus; species Aspergillus uvarum. The sequence continues at coordinate 56,154 of NW_020291346.1, forward strand.
CGTTTCCGTTTCGAACGCAGCACCCACCAGCGTGGCCGCCCAAAATGAGAAGGAGGTGAACAAAGCAGCAAACGAAAAGGCGGTGGCGGTGGATGCGAAACCGACCGGTGCCTCGCCTGTCTCGCAGCCGCAAAAAAGTGCTCCGCGCACCGTCGGGGGGAGGCGAAACTCGTGGATCTCCAGCCTGAGCTCGAGGTTCTCCTCGGGCTCGACGCCTCCGTCGCAATCGAGCATGAAGGCACCGCCGAGCACAAAGGTGACTTCCCCCGTCTCCAAGATGGATACGCACAACCCGTTCGGTGCGGCGTACTCGCCCAAGGATAAGGAGGAGGAGCGCAAGGACGAGAATAGCCCTTTCGCCTCTACCTCTCCAAAGGGCCCCTCGTTCTTGTCGAACGCATTCCGGAAGCTCTCTTCCTCGGCCGGTGGATCGGGCAAATTGGCCACCAACGGGTCCATTTGTCCGCGTCGGGTGATGAACATCGACCCAGATCGGGATAGATGCAAGGTTGCCGATCTTAATCAAGCGAAGTTGCGGCGCGTTGCGTTCTGTGTCGACGTGGAGATTGCGGGGCTCTCCTATCGAGAGTCGGATGAGGAAGCTCCGGCGATCAATAGCAAGCATCAGATCGTCCCGGAATCGAATGGCCCAAAAGTCAAGAGGTCGAATTCGAAATCGAAGGATAAAAAGGACAAGAATGAGATTACTCCGGCCAAATCCGCACAAGCTGCAGTGCCCGTCAAGGAAGCAAATGCCCAGGAACAGGCTGTTAATGGAAAACCCACGGTTTCGACTGACACAGCCGTCACTGAATCGACGCCCAACAAGGAGAGCAAAGAACCGACCAGGAAACAGGAGAAGAAAAAGAGATCAGAGGAGGAGCGCAGGGAGCGGAGAGAAAGGAGGCGGAGACAGGCAGAAGCTAATGGCACAATCCCTATGCAATTGACGGCTGACGGCGAGGAGTACGGCATTCGCACACCTGCGTCTAGCACAAGTCGTCCCAAGACACAAAGTCACCCGACCACGGATCCTGTTCGAATCTATCGGCGCTGTTGCCAGTTACGTGAAACGCCCGTGCTGAAGAGGATAGTGGATGAGATATCCAAGCCGTCTTCTACTCTAGCGGAGTCTCCGGGCACCGTGGCTGTGCTTGACCTAAGCAATTTTCCCATGACATCTGAGGATATAGCTACTTTCTGTGACTGGCTGGCTGTTGTTCCAGTTCGAAAGCTTATTCTGGAAGAGTGTGCCTTGACGGATGACCCGGTTCGGTCGATTCTTGCTGCGTTGCTCTCCACGCGGACGGTTGAGCATATGTGGGGCAAACGCAAACGAGGCACTAAAACAGAGGTCCCGTCGGCGGATAAGGAAGAGAGGTTTAGCGTTATTGAAAAGTTATCACTGAAGGGCAACCCTACAATCGGTACGGAGGGATGGCTTCATATCTGTCTTTTTGTCCACCTTTCGAAGTCCTTGAAGGCCATTGATCTCTCTGGCATCCCACTTCCCCGGGTACCTATCCCTATCACTTCTTCCGGGAAGTTGGCAGTACAGCCTGGGAACTGCACCACAGCCTCCACCGAGTTGACAGCTGTCTTTGCCAACGCGCTCGCACAGCGGTTCGGCGGGGACCACCTTGAGGAACTTCTCCTTAGTGAGTGTAACCCGACAATCGAGGACACTCAACGGATCTGCGATGCGGCGACCACTGTAGGGCTGAGGAGACTTGGGTTCGCCAACAACGGGCTTTCACGGGAGAGCCTGGAACATGTTGTGCGCTATTTAAAGGCCGGAAAATGCGAGGGTCTTGATCTGGGCGGTAATCCGATTCGGGATCACCTTGACTTGATCACATCTGCTGTCTCTGAAGTCCACCCGCTCTATGCGCTGAGCCTGGCCGATTGTTCACTCACGCCAACTGCGGTCTATCCTTTGCTGCAAGAACTGGCATGCTTGCCTGATCTTCGTTTTGTCGATTTCTCGCACAATCCGGACCTGTTCACTGCTAAGCCCGACGCATTGCCAACCTTTAGGCGTTTCCTTCCCAAGATGCCTGCGCTCAAACGGATTCATCTCGCTGATGTGAACCTCTCCCCTGATCAGACTATCGCGTTAGCCGAGGTTCTGCCGGAGTGCCCGAGTCTATGCCATCTTAACATCCTGGAGAATCCCTTGATTACGGCCCTGGCCTCGGCAACTGATCCTGCGACCCAGGAGGAAGCATGCGCGGTCTATGCGTCGCTGATGGCAGCAGTGCGCGTGTCTCGCACCATTATTGCTGTTGACATTGAAGTTCCAACTGCGGAGAACAATGAAGTTGTCAAGGCTCTGGCGTCTCAGATCGTTGCCTACTCTCTTCAGAATCTTGAACAAGGTGCCATGGCGGTCGAGCTGTCGGACTCTTTTGACGTTTCGGCTACACGCTCAACCGTGCATGTTCCGGAGATCTTGCAGCATATCGTTGGTCATGGTGCTGGAGAAGAAGCTGTTGAAGAGGACGACGAGCCGGCGCCTGATGAAGACTATGTTATTGGTGGTACCGGTGTCGTCAAAGCATTGGGTGTCTGCCTTGGTAATCTCGACCGCTCTCTGCCAGGGGACCAATCTGGGCCTCCCAGTGGCACAGCGACGCCTCGACACCGGAAATCTCGGTCCTTTGTCACTAGGAAGCCTCGGGACATGTCTAAAAACCTACTGGAGTCTGCACGCAACATTCGGACCCGTATTCAGTCGGCCCTAGTACGTGAAGACCGGGCTGGCAATGACAACAATTACAGTAAGATTTGTTCCTTCCCTTCGTTCCGCGACCTGCACTAACCTTCTATTCTCACTAGGGCGTCTTCAGTTCTTGGATTTCACCTTGCAGAGGATGATCCAGCGATTTGAAGACGAATATCCCGAGACGCGGATTGTACCGCAGGCAATTCCATACAGTTTCCCAGAAACCAGCTCTCAAAACTCGGGCGAAGATGGATGGGGTGCGCCCGCTGGTGATGGCACACCGCCCAACGCCGCGAACGGCGACGGCGAGGCCGCCGCGGACGACGACGATGATCATCAGTATGCGGTCCGCCTCTCCCGGGCGAGCTCGATTACCTCCCTGCATTCGCGCGCCATGACCCACGAGGAAGGCCACATGCACCGTCTGGGCCAGAATCTGCGGCGGGATTTCCTCAGCCCGTCCTTCGACGTGACGGACGATGACCCGTCGTCGCTCACGTTTGACGAATCGCACATCGCGGCTCTGCGGGACAAGCTCGACCGCCTGCACGTGGAGCAAATGCGCTCGAACTTCGAGAGCGTGAACGCCGCCAAAGCACTCAAGGATCTCGGCACCACGGTGGACGAGCTCTGGGCGGCGCAAAAACACGAATCCGAGACCTTCGAGAAGTTCCGGCAGAGCCAGATCGCCGCGCAGTTCAATAGCGGCAAGAGATCTTCGTCTCCCTTGCCCGGTTCGTTTCAACGGACAAATCAGGCCCCGCAGTCTGATCGTTCACCACCCTGTTAAAAGAGGGTGTACTTTCTATCTTTACCCCTTAGGTCCTCAATGACTGTTGTCTCGTTGGGGGTGGGGTTGTTCTCTTTGTCCTATGTTGGCCATCTGATTTATTTACACCTTCATGGGAGTCGGGTAGCCGGCTACATTCTTGTAAACTGCATTTTGGGATTTTGATCATGGGAGGGGGAATTTAGCACAGCGATGTATATACTTTGATTGTTTTTTTGATTCTACATGGTTTTTATATTGGCTTGTAATCTACTTATGGTAGCGCGTCTATTGAGAATGGGCTATTTTGGGACTTATTGACAAATGATGGATTCATCTAAGAGTAGTGAATCTTTTCCGTGTATTTGTATTGCTGTAATCTTTTACTGCGAGACCTGTCTGCTTGCTTGATACGGACACTGCCGCTTGAATGAGGGCAGGTTATGAGTACTCTACTTGTTATATACTTGCACATATTAATCCAATCAGTTACTAAATTGTGGTCACATGACGCAGTCAAAGCTCACTTGCTAGAACCCCTGGATTATCCAATCAAAGACAGCTTCCCAGAGTTCATAAAGTATAATAACCTTTATTGAAGTAATCAGTAACTCAACCAGTAACTATGGATATACTTTAGTATAACTTCCTCGAACCTTTTAACTTGATAATGTGCGACTATAAAATCCCTCCTACTCTCTATTCTCTATGTTGCCTAAGAAATCTGGCCCAGCTTGATCTATGATCAGATCCGTCTGGTCCTGAAATACTGTATGCCTACCTGTCCTCAAGCACTCACCGAGACAAGAGTGGCTAGCAGTGCCTACGGTATTCTTCTGGAAAGAATCGATCTCGGTGAAGAGGAAATGCTGAGATGTGCGTGGTAAGTTACTCGCCTCGACTAACGTGCTTGTACAGTACTAGTATGAATGGGCTCAGACATGAGAACGTGAGGTTCGCGAAAAGAGCCGGAGTCGGTAATCTGCTTCTCTGTTATTTTTCCATGGGCCCGTTCAGCTTAGAAAGTTTCTGTGATGTGATTGTGAACAGCACCCTGCTGCGGTGATTGGAGAGCATGGCATCTGGATGGATTCTCCAGGGGAATCTCACCGCACTGCCTCTTCTGCCTCCAGAACCTATCATGCAGTGGTTTGGGCATTTGACTAGTACAAGCGAATGACCCACTTGCACCATCACCTGTGAGCTAGAGGCTAGAGCTGAGCTCGAGCTCTGCTATCTATTCTTCCTTGGCGTGATTTATGCACTCATACGTGTGGTGGGGTAACACTCCCCCCTCTCGACTCTTGTTTGACACAAAGACATCCAATGACTGTCGCCGAGGAGAAGACCGGGCAGGTGCTCCATCATCCTAGAAGATCAGAGCTGAAAAAGTGCCTTGAAGTATTTTCCACCGCGACAAGCTGGGAAAGGTGCCGTTGAACATGCCCCCCCACCCCCCACTGGACATTACGAGAATCATATAAACCGGCTGTGTTGATCCTGCGGTAATCCCAAGTCCCAAGTCCCAAGTCCCAGATCCTAAATCCCAGATCCGGGTTATCGGTTCATCCTTACATCTCGAACAAGCAAGCAACAACATCATCTGGCGCCAGTATGGTAGTTAGTGAAACGGAGGAAAACGAATTGCGGTTTCAGAATCTTCTGGGATCGGCTGTGGACGTTCTGGAGCGTGAGTAACGGAAGCAATCACTTACTTGACGACGTATAATTCCCCGATAATTTCCAATAATATCTTTGACATCGACGATGTCCTCCGACATCGAAAGGACTACGCCATTCTCGACCTGGCTGCCGCGACCAAAAAAGTCTCTGTCCCGGGTGTGAAGGAAAAAGGTCGAAGGGTTGGGGGTGCTAGTTGGTCGTGGTGACGTACCCCGGGGGAACGACTTGACCAAGGCGCTCAAATGTTTTTTTCGTGTACAATCCCAAGCCTGCGTGCATCTGGGACATATGTAATGACTTCGAGATGTATAGATCTCGGAAGGATAGTCGGACCGAACCCCATCCTCGGCCCAGCGAAATCCGGGGCAAGACCCGCTCCCGCTTGATTCGGGTCTTTCACATGTCATTGCATTCATCATTCATTCCTGCATTCTCCTTCCCTCTTGACAACAGCTTGTTCTTCTACTGCCCTCCCCGCTAGAAGAACTTCATCTCATTCTCTTACCATATTCTCTTTTCCCTCATTGTTCTCTCCATCCGGTGTCATGCTTCCCTTATCGTCGTCAACCCTGGCTAGCTACGGTAGATAACTGATTTATCTACCTACTTCCCAGCCGCCGCCATGGCCGTCCAGTCCAAGCTCTTCTCCCTGCCGCCCGAGCGCTGGTCCCTCCCCCTACGCCCACTCCTCTCCAAATTCACCTCCCTCTACCTCCGCCACCGCAAACAGATCTCCCGAACCGTCTACCTAGCTCTCTTCGCTGCCCTCGCCAAACGCATCCACAATGCCATCTCCGAGCAGAAAGCCGCCTCGCAGCAACAGGCGGAGATGCGGAGCAAGCGACCCGGGACCAGCAGTCTCGGTGACGGCGCCAACGCCAACGGCAGCGGCGATATTCCCCGCAAGAAAGTCGAGGTAAATCGCGAGTTCTTTCGGAATCTGCTGCGACTGCTCAGGATCGTGATCCCGGGGTGGAGGAGTAAAGAGCTGCGGCTGCTGTTCGGCCACAGTGTGTTTCTGGTGCTGAGAACATTGCTGAGTCTGTATGTCGCCGAGCTGGACGGGCGGTTGGTGAGCAACCTCGTGAGGGGCAAAGGGAAGGACTTCTTGCTGGGGTTGGTGTGGTGGATGATGGTCGCGGTGCCGGCCACTTTCACGAACTCGATGGTGAGTGCAGTCATGGTTGATGCACAAACAAAAAGAAAATGGCCACTCACTGACCTTATCGCCAGTTATCATACCACCAATGCAAACTAGCCCTGAATTATCGCAAGCGTCTCACGGACTACATCCACGAGAAGTACCTCTCGAATATGACCTTCTACGCCATCTCCGCCCTAGACGATCGGGTCAAGAACCCGGACCAGCTCATCACGGTCGACGTCTCCCGTTTTTCCGATAGTCTGGCGGAGCTGTACTCCAACCTGGCCAAGCCCGTTCTCGACATGGCCATCTACAACTACTCGCTGTCCAAGAGCGTCGGCGGCGAGGGACTCTTCCTCATGGGCCTGTTGGTGCAGGTCTCGGCCAACGTCATGCGGGCCCTGACGCCGCCCTTCGGGAAATATGTGGCGGACGAAGCTCGTCTGGAAGGAGAATTCCGGTTCCTGCACTCACGCCTGATCGACTACAGCGAGGAGATCGCGCTCTACCACGGCCACGAAGCCGAGAAGGACACTCTCGACAAGGGCTATTTCACCCTCATCAAGCACGTGAATCGCATCCTGCGGAGACGGCTCTACCACGGCTTCATGGAAGATTTCGTGATCAAGTATTTCTGGGGCGCTCTGGGCCTGATCCTTTGCGGCATTCCCGTTTTCTTCAAGATCCCCGGCCAAGTCACCCAGACGATGGGAGATCGAACCGAAAGTAGGCCCTCCCCCCTCATACCGGCATCGCTTGAAACCATCTAACAATCCAAACCAAACAGGCTTCGTCACCAACCGCCGCATGCTCCTCTCCTCCTCCGACGCCTTCGGCCGCCTCATGTTCTCCTACAAGGAAATCTCCGAGCTCGCCGGCCACACCGCCCGGGTCTCGACCCTGCTCGAGGTGATGGACGACCTGCAATCGGGCCACTTCGAGAAGAAACTGGTATCGTCCGCGACGGACTCAACCTCAGCGCACGCCGCGACCCTAGCCTCCCGCGGGACCGTCACCGAAACCGCAGACGCGATCGAATTCCGGGACGTGCCCATCGTCTCGCCGAACGGGGACATCCTGGTGCGGGCGCTCTCCTTCGCCGTGCGACCGGGGGACCACCTGCTGATCGTCGGGCCCAACGGGTGCGGGAAGTCGTCGCTGTTCCGCATCCTGGGCGGCCTGTGGCCCGTGTACGGCGGCACGGTCCGGAAACCGCCGCCGGACCAGATCTTCTACATCCCGCAGCGGCCGTACCTGTCGCGGGGCACGCTGCGCCAGCAGGTGATCTACCCGGACGGCCTGCGCGACATGCGCGCCAAGGGCGTCACGGACGAGGACCTGCACGCCATCCTGGCCGTCGTCGAGATCGCGGGCGTCGTCGAACGGCCCGGCGGCTGGGACGCCGAGGAGGAGTGGCGCGACGTCCTCTCCGGGGGGCTCCAGCAGCGCATCGCCATGGCCCGCCTCTTCTACCACCGGCCCCAGTACGCCATCCTCGACGAGTGCACCTCCTCCGTCACCCTCGAGGTCGAGCGCATCATGTACGAGACCGCCAAGCGCCTCGGCATCACCCTCATGACCGTCTCCCACCGCCGCAGCCTCTGGAAGTACCACCGCCGCATCCTGCAGTTCGACGGCCAGGGCGGCTACATCTTCACCAAGCTGGATTGGGAGCGGCGGTTGAAGTTGGAGGAGTACGTTGTCCCTTTCCTCATGTCCCTCTTTCCTCTCTCTTTCTCCTTAAGGTCGAAGCTAATCATCATGTGTCGAACAGCGAGAAAGAAGACCTAGATCTTCATCTCCGAGCAGTGCCGGAACTGCAGAAACGCATGGCCGAGCTAACCGCCTAAGGGACTGGGGGACGTTTATATATACGAAGTGTCGCTATAGAGTTTCCTCTGGTCAATTTTCTTTGCCCTTGCCTCACCTTCCCTCTGTAGCGTTCTTACATCGATCTCCCTCACGTATCTAAATCTTGTGGATAGCATCGATCGATCCTGTAGGAAATATACCCAAGATACGTATCTTGTACAAAGGAATGGAATCGATGGAAGTAAAGCTCATGAATAGAAAGCAAGCGCAGCGGTATTGACAACTATGCAAGGAGCAAAAACATAAGCACATACAGAAGCTCTTTTTCCTCACTCCCTTATCCCCACCACCACCACCTCCTCCTCCTCCTCCTTCCCCGCCCTATTTCACTCGCGCAAACCCGATCACGGCCGTGAACTTTGTCACGAACTAGTCCTTGATAACAAGCGGCTCAATGTTCCAGATGCTCTCGGCATACTCGCTGATGACACGGTCGGTCGAGAAGAAGCCCATGCGCGCCACGCTGATGATGGACTTGGACAGCCATTCCTCGCGGTTGCGGAAGGACTCGTCCACCAGGTCCTGCGTGGTGATGTACGAGTTGAAGTCATCCGAAACCAGGTAGTAGTCGCCGTGCTCGACGATCGAGGCCAACAGCGCCGAGAAGCTGTTCACGTCTCCGAACATCCCACCGCGGATCGCCTCGAAGACCTTGGCCAGGTGGGGGTCCAGCTGGAAGTTGCCGTAGAGGTGCCGGTGCCGGAGCTCCTCGACATCCTCGGCGAGGTTGCCGAACAGGAAGATGTTCTGCTCGCCGATTTCCCGCGTGATCTCGATCTGCAGCCAACGTTAGCATTGTCATCATTGTCATGTCCACCATTAAAGAAAACAAGGATGGTTTCCGTACATTCGCTCCGTCGCAGGTACCAATGATCAAGCCGCCGTTCATGACGAACTTCATGTTACTGGTTCCACTTCCTTCCGTACCCGCGGTCGAGATGTGCTCGCTGATGTCCGAAGCAGGACAGATGATCTCGGCCTTGCTGACATTGTAATCGGCCACGAAAATGACTTTCAGAAGATCGCCAACGTCGGGATCTTCGTTGACAACCGCGGCGACCTTGTTAATCAGGTGGATGACGGTCTTCGCCATCCAGTAGCCCGGAGCAGCCTTGCCACCAAAGATCGATACGCGTGGCAACACCTTCTTCTTTTCCTCGGCGGACATGGACTTGATCTTCAGGTATCGGTGAATGACTCCGAAGATATTGAGCTGCTGGCGTTTGTACTCGTGGATACGCTTGACCTGAATGTCGAACAACGCGGTCGGGTTCACGCTGTACCCGGTTGTCTCCTTGATGTGTTTTGCCAGACGGAGCTTGTTGGCAGTCTTGATCTCTTCCCACTCTTTCTGGAAAGCCTTGTCATCGGCAAATGCCTCCAATTGGTCCAAAAGGGTCAAGTCGGTCAAGAAATCGTAGCCTCCCAGTCTAGAAGCTATCAAATCAGAGAGGCGAGGATTTGCCTGGTGCAGCCAACGACGCGGGGTGACGCCATTAGTAACATTAGTGAACTTGTCAGGGCCATAGATGGTCACAAAATCCTTGAATAGAGTGGTTCGCAGAAGGTCTGAATGCAGCTCTGCGACTCCGTTCACTTTGTGGGATCCGATGATAGCGATATATGCCATCCTCACCATCTTAGGGTGGGACTCTTCGATAATCGAGACCCGAGACAACATGTCTCTATCCTCGGGGAAATTCTTCTCCACGTACTGCAAGAAATACAGGTTGATGTCGAAGATGATCTGCAAGTGTCGTGGCAAAAGGCTTTGCATCAAGGGGACAGACCACTTCTCTAGAGCCTCCGGCAGGACGGTGTGGTTTGTGTAGCCGAACGTCTTTGTGACGATTCCCCATGCCTCGTCCCATTCCAAGCCCTCCTGATCAATCAGGATGCGCTGCAGCTCGACAACGGCCAGCGTCGGATGTGTGTCGTTGAGCTGGATGGCAACTTGGTCGGGGAACTCGCTCCAGGATCTCTTTGTCTTCTTGAATCGTCGAATAATGTCAAATAAGGAGGCAGCACACCAGAAGTACTGCTGCTTCAGTCTGAGCTCCTTACCGCGGTCCAGGCTGTCGTTAGGGTATAGCACTGCTGAGATGGTTTCTGCACGTTGCTGCTCCGCAACTGCACTCTCATAGTCGCCTGCATTGAATTTCTGGAAATTGAACTCTCCGCTAGAAGCCTTGGCCGACCATAGTCGTAGATTGTTTGTCGTGCGAGTGCCATATCCAGGGACGGGGACATCGTATGCCACGGCCTGGACGACTTCACCGTCCTGCCACGAGCTCACGGTCTTCCCGTTCTCATCCTGGTACTTCCGCACCCAGCCGTAGAATTGGACGTCGACAGTGATCTCATGCCGAGGGAACTCCCACGGGTTGAAATCGAGCCAGTAATCAGGAACCTCCATCTGATAGCCATCGACAATCTCCTGTTTGAAGATACCATATCGGTAGCGAAGGCCGTAGCCCCATGCAGGATAGTTGAGTGTGGCCATACTGTCCAGGAAACAAGCAGCCAAGCGTCCAAGTCCTCCATTACCCAGGGCAGCATCATGCTCCTGGCTGATGACATCTTCGATACGGAACCCAAGGTCCTTCAAGCCCTCTGCGTCACATCGCGTATGACATTAGCAAGGACTCGTGCAGTCGCGACCGGGGATTGAATGCCTACCTCGGGCAGCATCCTTCAGGCCGACGTTTAGCATGGCATTATCCAAGGCTCTTCCCATCAAGAATTCGAGAGATAGATCTGTGGTTGAGATATGAGTAAGCGGTCTGCCTACCGAGGGGAATCACTTGGCTCACGTACAGTACACCCGCTTCTGATCTGCAGAAGCCTGTCGCTGCTGGGTCTTGTTCCACTCGATAATCAAGCGGTCCCTGAACGCTAGGGCAGTTCCGGAGTATGCGGCCCTGGACGACTATGAGATTTTCTCTTGATGCGCGAGGAATTGGGACGGAGGAACTAACAATTCATCGCAGTTGTAGAGCGAGCGAGCCAATGTAGTTTCAATGTGGCGAACCAGCTCACTCTGACATGGCTATTAGCACGTGAAGACCTCACCAATCATTTGTCTATAGCTTACTTCAAAGTCTTCCTTGTTGGTAAAGCCATTGGCAGACTAGTCAGCGGGTAATATTAGCCATGGATCTCTGACAAGTGTAGTACATATGCAGTGAGCTTACGTGTTTCTTCCACCTAAGAGATCGTACGGGTCAGTTCAGTGTCTTCCAAAGGCCGGTTGCAAATGCGCCTGAGCCCTCTGGGAAGCGGCCGCCAGGATCTTTGGTGTAACCGAAGAAGAGGGGCGAAACCGGGTACTCACGCCTCTCTCAGGTGCTCAGGGATGCTAGCCTCGACACTCTTGATTTCGGCTGGACCAAAGCCGGTGAAAGTACGTCTGTGCTTGGGGCGGCTGAAGCTGGGGCCAACAGGGCCCTGAAGCTCGGAGACGGGAGCTCCAACAGAGGGTCTCCTTTCGCGGCGACTTTCAGCCATTATGAGGGTCGAAGCGTGAAAGGTTCGGTATTTGAGATGTCGCCGAGAGAAATTGGGACTGGGAAGCCGATGACAGTTGAGAGCCGTGCACCTAATGAATCAGACTCTATGGAATCCAAGATGATCAATCCAAAGAAAGCGAAAGGAAGAGAGCCCTTCACTGGGGATTGGAGGAAGGAAGCGGAGTACGAGGGAGGGGAGGGAGGGGACGAACGAAAGGAAGGACCAGGCAGAGAGCGGGTAGACAACCCCCGACTTAAGAAGGATGCGAGATGCGAGAGCTCGAGGAAGCGGGATCCTACGCACCGCACCGCGTGACAGGGAGCTCTCAATTGAATTGAGGTTCCAGGATCAAAGCAAGGCAGGGGGAAAAGGTGACGAGGGGATCGGAGGGGTTGATCGAGTCGCTGACAGGACTATACTGAGGGGAACCAAGGATCCGATCATACGTTGGCACGTTGACTGGGCCGTTCCCCATGCACGTTGACCGTATGTCTAGACCCTGGTAGAACCGGGGCTTGCATAGTGCCAGATGGCGTGGGAACTAATCGCACAACGGAGGGCTCGGGATCGCGAGGAAGGACTCTTAGTCTCGTATATTTGGTAGGTAGAGATTCTGGGATACTAGCAAGAGAGGGTAGGATCAGCTTATTAGTCAATGACACCATCATCGACTGATGTTGGTGATGATGATGACGATGAAGCGGTCGAGTTGGGGGTGAGACATTGAATATGGGACGAGAAAGTTGCAGGGCTGACCGATAAGATAGAAGAGATAGCGGTTCAGATTGATGGCTGTGATGCCGTCACGGGTCAGTCGGTGTCTGTGCTTTGCGGTGCTGAGCAGCTTGCAGCTGCAGCCGCCAATTCCCCGGACAGCCGCTATGACGCACCTCCACTGCATCCAGCGGGGATCAGACAATCATGAATGAGTAGATAATTCATTTCAGTTGTTCCTGTTCATCCGACAACACAAGTGGAAACAATAGAGATCATGCAAGAGCATGGTTTGAAGAGATTGAGGTATGAGATAAATGCGTTCATTGGGAGTACCTTAAGGAACTGAGTAGTTGGTGATGAGCAGTGATGATCAGTGGTGGTCTCAGCTTAGCTTTCGGTCCAAGTGCAAACATCTTTCCCCTCCCCTCCTTTCTCCCTCCCTTCCACTCCACCCCCAGCTCAACCCCGCACCTCCAACTCTACCTACTCACAGAGGAAAAACTGTCTCCGTCAAATAATTGAGATCAGACCTCCTGCAAGGTCCTCCCTTCCTCATGACCTTCCCCCGCTTTACTACCCCTACGTTTGCGAAACCCGCTGAGCAGCTGCACTTCTAACAGAAGACAAAGAAAATCCACGTGATTTAGATTACATGTATATAATCGCTACCAATGATTGTGTGAGAGGAATCAAGATTCGCGGCCACGGGCGAACCGCGCAACAAGAAGGAAATGGACACTTGTAACAAACAAGGATGGCAAGACAGGAGAATTAGAATGACAGATTATGATAGATATGAGGATGAGAGATCGCCGTCCAAATGCATGACATCAGTAGGGAATAGGGAATAGGAAATCGGGCTGAGAAAGGAAGTTCAAAAGAAGGGGGGAGGGAGAAGGAGGAAGGACAAGAAAGAAGAGAAACAGCTTCAAGCGCATGAGAACTGAATACCAAGCGCCCCCTCATACAAGCTATATGCAAAGTAAAGTCGAAGCCATTAACTTTTCGGCTTGGGATGAAAAATTGCATCAACTCCCAAGCTCGCTGAAAGGTTAAAGGGCATCCAATCATGGCCAACCCAGACCAAGTCTCCCAATTTGAGCAAGCCATCCCGACCCTAAACAAAAGAAACAGAATAACACCTTGCCAGGCAAACCAACAGACCCAAACCATTCCAACGCCAGGCACTTCAAACTGTGACACTAGTCAGGCACCGCAACGCCGACGCCAACCCACAGAAAGCAACGTATGTGGGTAACAATGAGAATCATGAGACAGGAAATAGAACAAATGGCTCAAGGAAAGGGAGAAAAAGGAAAGCAAGAGAGGGACGGCCAGAGGAAAGGCCCTGGACAACTCAACACAGAGGCCATGGCAGTAAATGAGTTCCCTCGGGTGGGACATAGGAAAAGGTTGGAGGGTCACAGTGGGAAGATCTAATCAACCAGTTGACAAACTCCAGATTTCTCACTGGCAGCATAGCCAGTAGTACTTCTACTAGCCGAGTAGCTCCCCACTCTAAAGGATGCCGGAATCTTTGAGGGCGTTTTGTAATATCGTCTCTTTCACGGCAGCAAAGACTAATCGGATGTTGGTGGTATCGGTAGCTTGAGTAAGACTGTGCGAGAGTAGTCAGAGATCATGAAGTTGCAGTCCGGGCGACAAGGCGGACTTACTGAGGGTAGAGATTCAAATGCGCCCGATTGACTTGATTGAATCTCCACAGGAGATACTTGGCGGCTCGATTTACGTCATTGCCGCCCGAGTAATCGGGGAAGTAATTGTTCAACGGCGACCGAGGGAGCTTTTGTCGGAAAAGGTCGACCTTATTTAAGAAAAGGATGATACTCGTCCGCATGAACCACCGAGAGTTGACAACAGAGTCAAAAAGCACCAAGCTTTCCATCATCCGATTCTTCCAGCCAGTCAGATGCGGTATCAGCTTGCGGAGAACAGTAAGAAACATACCTGATTGCTTTCCTCTAGAAGAACTTGGTCATATTCGCTGAGCGCCACACAGAAAATGATGGACGTGACATTTTCGAAACAGTGAATCCACTTCTTGCGCTCACTGCGCTGGCCGCCCACGTCGAACATGCTAGATACCAGGTAAGCATCTTAAAGACGCAAGGGCCGAATTAGCCATTGATAACAGAGTGACATACTGTATGCTTAGTTGGCCCATCGTAAAGCGAGTCTCGTAGATACCGGTAGTTTTTGTTCGCGCGCGAAGCACATCATTCACACTGGGGATGTAATCTGGAGCTGATATTCGTTTGGCTTCCTCGAAAAAACTAGTTCCTCATCGTCAGTGTGCGGGCCGCGCGGTGGGATAGAGGGCGGGTAGTCTTACTAGGGCGCGGAATCCATCAGGTAGAATTCGTTCTGGTGTTCTAAGACTGTCGACGTACAGGGGTCATTCCAAAGGTAAGTGATCGCATCCCCAACCTTACTGTCGAGCGGCACAGTGGGATCGGGGTTGATATTGTATTCGAAGATGTACTGGATGTAATCGCGAACTTTCTGACTCGAAGGTTCGAGAGAGAACTGATGATAAGCGGCAATGAGCGATTTGGCGCAATCAAGGAGGTTCTTGTATACGGTCAGACGATATAATGACAGCTCTTCGACCGTGTAGCCATTCTGATGGATGATCTTCATTTGCTTCACGATTGTCGACTTCCCGCTTTCTCCGGAGCCTAGACAAGACACATCCTGTTAGCTCAAGCCTGCAGATTTTCAATTTCCGGACAAGGGGCACGAAACCGACCGAGTAGTAGGATCTTGCATTCTCGCCGTAGTCGTCTCGAGTCTTCCTCCAATTTGCGATCGATAGCCTGGCTCCTCCGCTTCTGTTCGACATCTCCGGTCGCCTCAGAGCTCATACACGAACCCATTTTCTCGTATAACTCCCAGACAGCGGAGAACTAGCCCATTAGCTGCCTGCGGAAGCGTGCGGCATCCACCTATCAGACCGCTGACACCTGGAACCCCCGGGCAGTATGTTTCTCGAACAGTAAGTCGATCAAGGTCTGAGACCGGTCGAATCGAGGGAAGACTGGGGAAATTGGCGCGATCGAAAGACAATGGAGAGGTCTCGGAGCGACAGAAGAAAGGGTGGTAGGTTTGCGATCGGCGAAGAAAGCTCGACTAGGGATCGAGGCTTGCGCGCGGAATGGTCTTAGGCAAAGCCACACTGAGCAGGTTCGGATTTGGAACAACGAGGGCCTGAGCGACACCTGCAAGCTTCGGTAACCGCAAGTGGTGTGGCCCGTGAGATGGTAGGTTGAGAGGAGAGGAGAGGAGAAAGGCGAGGGCGAAGGAAACTAGGGAGGTGAGTCGGTTGAAGAGGAGGCGGCGGATTCTTGGATGGAGAGCAGAATCGGCTGGTTGCGTGATAGATACGTTGGAGCTTTCGCGGTGTCCGAGCTGGAAGGAAAAGCCGGGGTGAGGGGCGTGTCAGAGTTCCCAGTGCGGAGCAGCAAAACGAACGAGAATGACGACCTGACGCTAAAAAAGGGTAGTCAAGGTCGATCGGGAGTTGATGTGGGAAAACGGATGGAGGCGCGCGGATCTCGAGTGAGATAATGTAAGCAAGCAACGAGGATCTTCTGGGTTGGTCGGCAAATGGTCGATCGGGGGGGTGGTGTTGGGAGGGGAAAGGGAGGGAGGGGATTGAAATGGTGGTAAGGTAAGTAGGTAAGATGTGTAGATTGATTGACTGATCTATTAATGGTTCATGATTAATGGTTCATGGGTTTGGGGAAGAAGAAGGGGGGTTGTGTGGAAAGAGAGGAAATGACAGCTCGTGGGTGTTTCAGAGGCAAGGCGGGTACGTTTGTTAAGTTAGTTAGTAGTCGATTAGTTTAGTGAGTGAGTTGAGTTGAGTTGAGTGTAGGGAATGACTGCAGTGAGACGGATGGATGATGTTGGATGGGAATTGGAGGAGTGGATATCCCCAGTCGTCATAGCACTCTCTCTCTTTGACCTTACCCAGTGTTCAAAAGTCGGTTAGTTAACTAGTTGACTTAAGGTCGACAGACAGGTGGAAGTGGAGATTTGAGGAGACCGAGAGACCGAGGGAAGGGAAAGATTACATACTCCGGTGTACACTCGTTCGATCGTAGGGGCGACGAGTGGGTATTCGTTGGTAAGAAAAAACGTGGATCGCCCACTCTGCCAGTGTAGACTACGTCCTAACCAACTGGACGGAGTGCTGGGCTTACCCTACTAGTACCTAGTTCGATCGGGGACCAGATGACCAGATGCGCCGACAACAAAGGGTCTTGACTGCCAAGCTGGATTCATTGATTTGTCCTCTCTCCATTTTCACACTACTACTAACCACTAAGTACTAAGTACTACATTATCTACAGTACTCCGTGCTTAGCTCCAGGCCAACACCTCACTGAACTGGCCGAGTGAGAGTGGCGCCGAGACAGCTAGCCAAGCCCTTCTTGGGGACTGGGACGGAAAATACTCCCCCGAAAGGTTCCACTAGTGCCTTTTATACTAAAGTTACTGCTTGCTGCCTTTCAGTGTATGTAGGTACAGTACAGTACCATGTTCAAGAAATTACTAAGTTGTTCTCATGGACAACTTGCCTGAAACCCGTGGTAGAAGGCTTTGACGGCGGTACTATGGGCAAAGTCGCGTACGGAATGTCCCTCCTTCTAGACGGAGTATTCATTCCGGACTAGACATACGCGGAATACAGAGCCACACGGGAGAAGGTCCCATGGACTAAATGTTCTTTGCACCTCTCCCTGTCATGGTGTTGTAGCTGTCGGAAACATAATTGTCAGAGGCTGATTCGAGGTCACACTAACTTAGCAGTAGCTGAGGTAGGGATACCAGCTTTGCCCAACAATGACTCCGAAGGCTGCACCGTCCAATCCTCACTAACCTGAATAAGAATCTACGGGTTATTGATTCTGACTATGCACATTTGAATATGGGGAAGCCTGGGATTTTGGATGGAATGGTATAAGGCTTGAACCAGGTGTCTTGCCCAAGTGTATATATAAATCAAGCCCTAGGTGCGATCGGGTCGGAATTCCAGAGTTAGACAACAGAGAGTCTATTGACATGGGTTCTTGGCTTGTCATTGTTCTCCCCCCGCCTCAAAATATTGCTGATGGTCCGTGAGAAACAAAGGCACATGGCTGTGGGTGGGCTAGGGACCCTGCGGCGCTCGCGAGTTCAAGACAAGTAAGTATTTCTACCTTGCCCTTTTCAAATACGAAGAAGACTAGATACCATTTGCTAGGTTGAGGTTGCTCTGAACTTACTGGTATATATTAATCTCCAGCTTCCTCGATAGGAGTGTTCGAACTATAACACTTCACCTTAACACACAATCTATTAGATTGGAACCTCAAACGCTGATCGCCATATCACCTCAATCGCACCATAGGTTGATCAATCCCGATCATTCTCCATCTAGAGTACTCATGTTTTCGACAGTGCCTAGATAGGCATGTCGTACCTAGGCGGATCAGGCACGCTCTACTATGTAACCTGAACCCGAATCGTGGCACGAATAAATAACTAACGGGGAGTCTGGATATAAGTCTGGACGTAAGGTGACCAACTCCAGGAAAACGTAAAATCAACCGAGTCTCGGGTAAAGCAGGAGGAGTGTTCCAAACGAAAGTCGCCCTCTTGACGGACAGTAGTACATAAGCGCTTTGACCCAACGAGGGGTGGCCAGCCTTTGCCGACAACAGCAACATGTCGTCTCGACCTGGTGGAGTCGAGAATTGAGAGAGTCTAGATAGTCGATCCATTTAGATAATTCCTGAATCTGGGGGAAGCGAGGTCCAGTCCAAGAAGGCTACCGGACTGGGGTATAGCTACGCTACTCATAGAAAGGGGATCTGAGATCGATTGCCATAGGGGAGACAGAACAAAAGACAGAGTTGAGAAGGCGGTAAAAGGGACAGTATAGATCTAGAGGGGACTGCGGGAAAAAAGATGGAGCGGGATGGGTTTTGACGCGCGAAGGTAATGGAAGTGATTGGAACCGTCACCTTGCAGACCCACCAAGGTATGATGACATCGTCCAGCAAAGGTCGAACATTACGTAGTGAAAAGCCAGCCAGCCAGCCTAGTCCAGCCGGAAGTCCATGCTTCGACCTGGGCTGGCCATCTGGATTTCTTCTATAATCGGCCGATATATCGATGTGGTTCTGGCTCTGGTTCTGGTTCCCAGACTGGTGCCGCCACAAATTCGAATTGCAAATATAGATGTGCTATTCAGGATCTTGAGATAACCGTCATTGTGGTTGTGGTTGTGGTCGTGGTTGAAGTCATGGTCACTGTCGTAGATGCGGCTGTGGAGGTGGTATAGAAATCAATGTTGCAATCTGAATGTATCATCGGAAGGACTCATACTAACGATCTGAAGTCATCGACTGGGTTCTTCAGGTACCACGCATGAAAGCCAGAGTTCCTCTGAGGGAAAAAGTATCCCTACCTCTCCGTAGTCCTACTTAACAGCCAGTGAGTTATGCTAGACGGTTAGTAAGCGTGGTGGGAGAGCAGCATCATTTGGAGGGGGTGTCCACTTCCGGCCAATAGATTTCGACGAAAAAAGGGTTCTAGACAAGAAAAATCTGGGATCAAGCCAGCCAGGTGGTGGGAGCAAAGGAGAGAACAAACTAGGGGAAAGGAAATCACACCAACCCAAATTTCTGGCTTAAGGCTGCGGTGTGTGTGCGTGTGTTGATTTGGCGGCAGCAGTTTTTCTGCCATACCCTGCTTCGTTCGCGGACGTCATCGGTCTTGTTTTGGGCGTTCCGGAAACTCGAACTCAACGGACTAGGAGAAGAAGAATGGTCTTTTCCCCACACACCCTGCTGGGGCGCCACCTACGGCTTTTGCTGCCTCGCTACTCACTCACTCACCATCTTATTCTTGTTCTTGCTTTCTCTTTACCCCCCCCTCTCTCCAACTTTGGTGCGCTCAACATCTTAACTTAGATATTCCTCTCTGCGCCCGCAGGTCCTGATCTTCTTCTTCCTCCAGACATCATTTCCTCCTTCCCACTCTAACTCCTCCATTTCTCTCCCTCCCCCTCACTCTCCCCCCCTTCACATCCTCGCTACGTTATCCACCGCCCCCCCCCGAGAATCTCCGTTCAAATCACAAAGCCTCGTATTTTCCTCACTGCATTGAACTGAACCTGGTGTGCCATCCATCCTTGTTTCAAAATGGCGGAATTCGTGCGTGCCCAGATCTTTGGCACCACTTTTGAGATCACCAGCCGGTAGGATGGACTGACCCAAAATTACCCCTCCAAGCGTGTCGGGATGACTTCTAACTTCGGATTTCACAGGTACACCGACCTGCAGCCGGTGGGCATGGGTGCTTTTGGTCTTGTCTGGTATGGCTATTAACAGCATCCCCTTCTCTTGCCTTTTGGTCGCGACGTCTGTTGTCTGCAGGTCAACCAACCGAGAATTTTACTGACATGCGCCCCTTTCGGATTCAACCAGCTCGGCGCGGGATCAATTGACCGGGCAACCAGTCGCCGTCAAAAAAATCATGAAGCCATTCAGCACACCCGTCCTGTCCAAGAGAACATACCGCGAACTAAAACTGTTGAAACACCTGCGACACGAAAATGTTGGTCTATGCCGCTTTCCGGCGACTCGTCGCCCGGCCGTGCTCTGAAGGCTGACCATTTGCAGATCATCAGTCTGAGCGACATTTTTATCTCCCCGCTCGAGGATATGTACGCATTCGTCATCGTTCCCCGCGACCAGTTTAACTCTAACATGGCAACCGCAGCTATTTCGTCACAGAGCTGCTTGGCACCGATCTTCACAGATTGTTAACTTCGCGGCCTCTTGAAAAACAGTTTATTCAATATTTCCTTTACCAGATTCTGGTATGTAGTCGGAGCCGATCATGTCATCTCGTCTCCGAGACGCTCTTTCGTGACGGTCACTAACGGTCCATAGCGGGGGTTGAAATATGTCCACTCGGCCGGTGTCGTCCATCGTGATCTCAAACCCAGTAACATCCTCATCAACGAGAACTGCGACCTCAAAATCTGCGATTTCGGTCTTGCCCGTATCCAGGATCCGCAGATGACGGGCTATGTTTCGACCCGGTATTACCGTGCGCCCGAGATCATGCTCACTTGGCAGAAGTACGACGTGGAGGTGGATATTTGGAGCGCAGCATGTATTTTTGCGGAGATGTTGGAGGGAAAGCCCCTGTTTCCCGGAAAGGATCACGTCAATCAATTCTCGATCATTACAGAGCTGCTGGGGACTCCGCCCGACGACGTGATTCAGACCATTTGCAGCGAGAATGTGGGTGACAGTCGGCTCGAATCTTCAAGCACCGAACACTAACTCTTATTGTGATAATTAGACGTTGCGATTCGTCAAGTCGCTACCCAAGCGTGAGCGACAACCTCTGGCCACCAAGTTCAAGAATGCCGATCCAGATGGTACGAACACGATGTCCTCCTTTGCGGTTGGAGGCGAGAGCCTTGCTGACATTGATTAGCGGTCGATCTGCTGGAAAAAATGCTTGTATTTGACCCGAAGAAGCGCATCCGGGCTGGCGAAGCCCTGGCCCACGAGTACCTTGCCCCGTATCACGACCCGACCGACGAGCCTGAGGCCGAGGAGAAGTTCGATTGGTCATTCAACGATGCCGACCTGCCGGTGGATACATGGAAGATCATGATGTGGGTTTCATAACGGCACGATGCAGAAAAATCCACCATGCTGACAACAAGACAGGTACTCCGAAATCCTGGACTTTCACAACATCGACCAGGGCAACGATGCCGGTCAAGTGCTTGTCGAGGGGGCTGCGGCCGGACAGCAGAGCTTTGCATGAGGAGTGATTCCTGCCTAAAATTTACCCTTGACGAGGTGCACGGAATATGATAATGATGTCCTTTCCTTTTATGTTCTCATGGTATGTAGACTGGATGCGGGGATTGTGATATGCACGCACGTTCACGTACTTATGTTCTGGCCACTACATCGCTTGTTTTTTATGCCCCTTTTTTATGTTTCTCAATGATCTCCAGGCTGTTACGAAGTCCGGATAATGTTGGAGATTAGAAACGTGTGTAACATGACCCAACTGTTTGGATTTTTCCATTCTGCTATACATACACTACACATATTCCGGTCATGATTGACGGAACATTGTTTTGCCTTTCCTTCTCACCAAATGGTGAATGTTGTTTCCCCCCCCTTTTTTGAGGTGTGCTTGATAGATTTTGCTCAACATTGAAGCAAGTTACCTAATAATCAATGCAATTACTCTATAAAAGGAATTGAGACCATTTCAATGATATCATCAAACACGAACATCCAGAAAAAAGATGGGATATCTGATTGGGTTGTTGTCTGTCTCGTATCTAGATTACTAGGTACTACCTAAAACTTATCTTGACTCCACGTAGAGCCTAAGCTAATTTAGGGGTCGAGAATGATGTGTTTATTTTCTTCCTGTCATATGGGGGGAAAGGGAAGGGGGTCCTTGCAGTGGGTGGGGGGTTCCATCACCGCTCTGTCACCGCCCGCCCGCGGAGGAGGAGGAGGAGGAGGAGGAGGAGGGGGGGGGCGCCGCAAGAGGGGGAAAGCGGAAAGGGAACCGTTGAATCTCTTGTCTGGATTCCGGATCCAAAACCTCCTTTCCCTGGTCGGCTTCAACCCCCTCCCCATCCCCATCTCCATATTTCTGAGCTATTTACTAGTCAGTCCCTCAACTGGGGGTTTTACTTTAATTATTATCGACTCGGTAGCACCAAACGCTACTCCCAAGTCCTTCATTTAAGTGATCTGGGAGGGGATTCCTCCTCTTTAAGGAGGAGTTCTGCTTGGAACGTGTCAATTCCTCGGCTTCAATAGTTTCCCCCCCCCCCGCCATGTCTCACGTCCACCCCCGGCAGGACCCCATTGTGATGGTCATAGATTTTCACCATGCAAGGTAAGTACATACTTGAGAAAGAGATTAGAGGGAAGGCAATGGAGCGTTGGCTTTCTCTATTATCTCAAAGGTGGCGAGACCGCTCGATTCAAAGCAAGCATGTCGAAAACATTCTTGCGAGTGCGCTTCTCCTTTGCGCCGCGGGTGGGCGCAATCCGCCCTGAGCCCCTAATTCTCACTTTTCTCCTTTCGCTATAGTGCAAGAATGACAAGCTAATTGTGAATTTCAATCAAACTTGTCTAGAGGCCCTGAAATTGAACTATGCTTCGGTGACGATGGAGGAGACCCGGCCGCGGAGAACGACTGGTCCTTGCTGCCATTTATGGCCTTATCGGATGGAGCGCATTTGTACGACCCGAGCTTGCTTTCCATTCCTAATCCCGTCTCCCGTACGAAATGCTCATTTGAGCTCATACACATTGCCCACCAGGTCTACCGAGGAGTTCTCTTATTTCACGGTCCGCCGGAAGGAGACTGCGACACAACCTGCCACCTCCCTGTTCGGCATCTCATGCTCCCGACAAATCGACTCGAATATTCTCCTCTATCGACCGCCGGACGTCACAAGGTCAACGGTGCAGAAAGCGGTGGTTGTGATAACGGACAGTCCCCAGAGGTTGGGACAACTGAGGGAGAAGCTCTCAATTGTCACGTCGGCATGGTTTGCGCAACGGTATGTGCAGCAATGCTATCAAGTGTTCCTCTGTTGTTCTACTTTGGTCTGGAGGCTTCTTAGTGGTGCCACGATCGCTGACACATGCAACAGCGATTTTTCAGATCACGACATATTGAAGGTGTGCTCTCATCCGTGTGAACAAACCCATGGTCTCTGATTGACATTGGTGTCTAGAAATTTCGGGAAGGCCTGGTCATCAGCCTGAAGAAAGATGAGGACACGAAGGACCAGAATCTGGGTAAGATGATTGAGACTGTTCGTATGGTCGACCTGGGCTTACGCAAGCGCGAAGGGCTTTCCCTGCGGGAAATGATTCATGAATTCAAGCACCAGACGCTTGTCCTGTTCAAAGCTCTGCTTCTGCAACCAAAGGTAGGTTCCTTATGCTCAAAAAGGACTCGGCTTACCCGACATAGATGCTTTTCTTTGGTTCCAAGTGTGAACGGCTATGCATGATACAATTTTCTCTCATCTCGTTGATACCGGGTTTGATGAGTCGCTTGCAAGACTCTGCCGATCCAGCTTTTGACACCTATTCGCAGACAGTGGAAAAGCCCACTTCTCTGAAAACAAGTGACAGAAGCTCATGTATGCTGTTGGCCCCGCTTTTTTGTGATTTATGCTGAACCCCGCAGTGCTGGCATACATGGGATTACCCCTACAGATTTTTGGCAAGGTGCGTATATCTTCAACTGATTACTGGACGATCTAACTCCTTGCAGGGAAGCATGTTCGGACCATACACCCCGTTGCAGCAACTGGATCTGCTGGCGGATCACGGAACCAAGTCATACGTTGTTGGATCCACAAACTCTTTATTGTTACAGCAAAAAGATCGCTATAGCGATATACTGGTCAATGTCAGGATATTGTAGCAACCATTGCAGTTCTAGTGCTAATTTTATGCGCAGCTTGACGAAGACACTCTTACCATCAGCTCGCCGTCTCTTCGAAATGCTCTTACTCTCTCTGTCGCGGATAGGCGCTGGATCGACCTTCTCACTCAAATCATCAATGAAACCTGGGATGATGCACACCCCCAGCAGCCCAAAACGCATGGCTACATGGGTTCCGAAGAATTTATCAGGCTCCAGTTCGAGGAGTATCTCTTGGCGTTGCTTTCCTGTATGCAGTATCACGAGGAGCTTAGCTCTTCCACTGCTGGCGAGCCAGGCGGAAGAAGCCGTGCTCAGCTGGACGCTTACAACATCGAGGGCGACCCGGCGCTGGAGTTCAATGCAGAATTCTTAGCGCAGTGGAGCAACACACCCAATTATTCATTGTTCAAGCGCCTTACCTCTGACGCGCTTTTATTTTCAATTGTGGAGCCTCGTCACCCGTGCGCAGGGGGTCTGACAATCGACGATGTTCAACGACGTGTAACCCAACAGGTTGCCGAGCTGCACCTAGACGAGCGCGTGCGGGAAGGCCGCGAGGTCCTGAACAGACACCTCTCGACAGGCCAGAAGAAATTCAGTGCTGCTTTCAACAGCTTCTGGGCAGATATTGAATCCATGCGGGAGGCCCAGCGGAAGAAGACCGAAGAGAAAACGACACCCTCGCAACGATCGTCACTGGACAGGGGATCTAGAAACTCGCCTCCGTTTTCTCCTTCTGATACAGCATCGATCAATTCCAATGGAGGGGCTTCGTGGTTCGTTGGACGTAAGGCCCCCTCGGTGGACATGGCACAAGCACAGGCTTCTGTGAGTGCTGTGAGCCAAAAGGCGGGCGCCTACTTTAGCTCCTGGGGCACTTGGGCCAACGAGAAACGAAAGGAATGGCAAGAAAAAAAGCCCACGCCAACATCACCTATCACAACGTCGCCCTCTGTTCCCACCTTGACCTGCAGCACCGAGGCGGGTGAAACAGACCGAGGTAGACTCTCTATGCAATCACGGCGAAGTGAAGACCTCTCGACATTATCCCGGAGCGGAAGCAGAAGAAAGCGGTGGAGCAACATTCTTCTCCGCCGCGAAAGCGGCGAGTTCAGCCGCAAGGATGACCAGACAGGGGATAGTGACGAGCAGGAAACTACGTATTCAAAGTCCCCCTTGTCGCAGGAGGCTCCAGCTCATGGTGAGACTCACAGCGAACCAGTGGTTGGTCAACAAGAGCACACCACTCAGCATGAGGCCGAAAACCAGGGGAAGGACATGACAACAGTCACAGATAACACTGTCCTTACAACCACAGAAACCCAGAGGAATTCCCCGTCCCTGTCATCCTCTCCTAAGGAAGAACTACATTCGAACACCTCCGATATACACACCGAGAAAGCAGGCCAACCATGATAAGCTGCTCCATCGGCAGGTGGCGACGAGTTCGGCCTCGGGTTCGAATCCAGCCGAACATTTTCATGTCTAATAATATCACCCTTTGCAGATATGCGTGAGTAAATAGGGGTTTTTATAATATTTTTGTTCAACATAATGTCATTATATACATATTTCTTCTGGGTCTCCTGGTTCGCCCGTTCTACCCTCGATCGGAAAGAGACTTGGGCCCCAACAATGGATGTATTTTTACGCGCATCGGCTACCGTCAAGCCTCAAGAAACCCCTCCATGAGCACTGATTAGGATGAAGCTTGATTGAGACTTGGAATACTGCCATTTGCTAATTTGAAGATAACGAACTGACTGCGAAAACGCAAATCTTATTATACGTTACGCAGATTTACATATAGCCAATCTGGTACCGGTCACGCACGGACGAACATCGCTTGTCTACTAAGCACTCGACGCCTGAACCCTGGCACATGCCACACTGCGGCTGACGGCGATCACAACGGAGCTTCCGCCGTCGCACATTCCTCACACGCTGCTCCGGGCTTTGCCGTTTTCTGGGAGGGTTGTCCCGGCTCTCGATGACTTGCGACATGCTGAAAAGCTGCAAACTGGCTCAAAGAATACACCGGTCTAGATACCCGACATTGCTGAGTTGATATGAATCAGCGCTGAACCAGTAGCGGAATGCACGCGGATGTGGAGTGCTGGGTATAGTCCCCTCTTAGGGCTATCTTACCGACGATGCTGTCCTACACTTTTATTCTCCGATCTTGCTTGACCCCAGAAAGGCGACCGTGTTGCGATGTGCTGCCTTTCTACATCTGTAGGGATGAGTAACGCATAAGCGCCACGGTTGGTCTCAGGTTCTTCAAATACGGATCAGCGGTCCGGTGGTCGAATTACGGCGATCCTCACCTGAGACATTGGTTGGGATAGACTCTCTTTCTGGGTTGATGACAACACGAAGCGCCATTACTGCCTTCTGGAGTCGGATTTAATCTGGTAACTGCCGATGTGTGATGGCCATGAGGAACATGCACGCTCTAGCTGTCAACCGCCTTTTTTATTGGGCTAATTAGAGTTACGGGTGTTGAGGCTGAGTTCTGTGGAGCGATTGCAAATAACTCAACAAACCACCACTTGCACTGACGCCACTTCCGTCAGGGCCGTATATGGGAATAGCGCACAAACCATTACAATCCGCGCACTTGCCCTTTCTCGGTTGTTTTAACGTCTCTGGCTCAGTTTATTCATTACCCCGCTTGGATCTGGTGGGAATAAGCGTAAGGGTTTGGCTCGCCGATGACTGCCTGTCGTATGCTGGGCCTGGATGCCCGAATCCTCGTCCTATATTTGGCCGGAGCTTGTTGCCAAGCTCGCCAAACGTGGTTGACATGTTGCGAATGGAGGCGGCGTGACCTCGGCTCTGACACAAGGCTTATGGCACATGTTCGTGAGAAGCTTTCCTTGGTAGAGAAGAGGGGTATCTACGCGTGGGCTGTGTGCTCATCCAAACACTAGGGCATTTAACCTTCCAAGCGTTGAGGCTGAAGATCCGTGAAACGACCAATTTTCATAATCGACTTTCTGTACGGCTGGCCAGCTACGTCGGATTACAGGGCAGCAAACTTTAGTTGAAGGTCAGTGGTGTGCCAATGGCGTCAGGAATGTGTACGACCTTGCGTTTTGAGTCAACGGCTCTATTATGCCAACGGCTTTTATTGCTTGCTCCTATTGATGGGGCTATGGTGTCATAAACTTTCCTTCAACGGAATCCCAACAACACGAATACTGTGGCCAGTCCCGGGGTACATGAGTCCAACTGGCAGGGCGGAGCATATCGCGACAAATGACAAGGCCAATAGGATACGAGACAGTTCGGGAACCAGATGAAACCACGCGACAATCAGCGTTACACAAACCCGGCCGGTAGCTCGCTCACAGCACGACGACAATCTTTTGCGCGGAGGTGCCCTGAGCCTGTCGATCGACCGCTGCCTGGATGCTGTGTAGACCATGGCCTGCGACTAGGGGTTCCGGGGCGGGGATGAAGGATCCTGCCTTCAGCGCGCGGGGGAGGAAGTCCTCGTAGATCGCCTTACCCACCGCATTGTCCTTCAGCGTGGTCCCAAAGACGCTCTTGACGGTCACGCCGTCGGGGGCCTCGAACCCGCCCTTGACCGTGGCCACGAACTTCGCACCCTGCGACCGGCGGACTACCTCCACGGTCATCGGCGTGGCGGCGAACCCAATACAGTCCATGGCGCCGACCAGGGTCTTCCCCTCCAGCCACGCCACGAGATCATCGACGACGGTGGGGCTGCGGTAGTCGAAGACCCGGCAGGCGCCGAGCCGCGTGGCGTGGTCGAAATTCCGGGGCGAGGCCGTTGTGACAACCTCGTACCCGGCGGCGACGGCCAGCTGGATGGCGTTGCTGCCCACGCTGCCGGCGCCGCCCCAGACCAGCAGCGTTTTCTTTGTGGAAGACCGGTGCGGCGCCGAGGGATACCGCAGCGCGAGATGAGTGTCCTGGAACAGGCCGCACGCGGCAGTGGACAGGCCCAGGGGGATGACGGCGGCGGCCTTGTAGGAAAGGGTGTCGGGCAGCTCACTGGCCATGTTGGTCTGCAGGATGGTGTAGGCCTGGAAGGCGTGGTCCTGGTCGCGCTTGGTGGCCATGCCCACGGCCAGCCCGGCCACGCGATCGCCCGGCCGGAACCGTGTCACTTTGGGCCCGACCTGGATGACTTCCCCGGCTACGTCCTGGCCCAGGATGGTCGGGTAATCCATGGGCCACCATGCCTTGGCTTGGAGGCTGCCGTCGACGGGGTTGATGGCCACGGAGTGGTTTCGGACCAGGATCTCGTTCTCGGCGGGTTGCCAGAGGGGCGCGTTTTGTAGTTGAAAGGGGTGGGCTTTGGGTTCGAGGAGCCAGGCGGCTGTATTGGGGGGGTTGGGGGTGTTGGAGGATGTGGACATTGTGGTTGAGAATGGGCTAGGTGATGATGAAGTAGAGTGCGAAGGTTAAGGAGAGTTACTTTGTGGGCTGTTAGGCGTTGTGATTGTGTAGTATGACTGTGTAGGTGTAGGATCGTGTCACCGTGCAGCGTCACCTTATAAGTAGTGCATGCTGTCTATTTGTGGTGCATGTGTATACTCGAGTTGACGCTGGTTCTCGGTATATTGGCTATCTCCGCTGGACAACTCCGGGCGCTGGAGTCTCGGCCTCGGGAATTTAGGTGAGGTACTGTACAGTACCTTACAGTA
The DNA here is from genome assembly GCF_003184745.1 of Aspergillus uvarum CBS 121591. Taxonomy (NCBI): domain Eukaryota; kingdom Fungi; phylum Ascomycota; class Eurotiomycetes; order Eurotiales; family Aspergillaceae; genus Aspergillus; species Aspergillus uvarum. Next base: position 84,774 of record NW_020291346.1, read on the forward strand.
CCTTACCTAGTACGGAGTACGGAGACGGTCTACGAGTCGTTAGGAACTAACCCGGATTCAGTTGATTGCTTATTTCCGACCTCGTATCAAGCAGCTATTGAGCTGAGCATCCAGCTTATTCCTCCTCAGTGCATTCAACATGAATAGGTACATACATAGCACAGACACACCCAGCCATACAAACAACCCAACCATTGGCATCCAGTCCCCAACTCAAGCATTGAAGCACACACAGCAACAGCAAAGCCCTCCACCTCCCGCCTTCAGGGTTCTCAAGAACTATAACTGCCATTCCCTCCCAACCCAGCAAAGTACAGCACATCGACCCCAAGCAAAAGCAGAACAACTACCTCCACCTCCCTAATCACATCTCAGAATTCAGAAATCCGTAAGGGGGCACCCCACCAACACCCGCATAGGAACCACCTCCACCGCCCCCAGATCCCACACCCCCCGCCGGCTGTGCGCCGGCTGCATTATGCGCCGCAGGCTGTGCAGTCCGACCGGCAGTTCGGAGGTACGCTGTCCCCCTACTTCAATTAGAATCCGGGAATATCAGTTTCTGGGGGAGAACCCCCAGACCCCCCTTTCTTTCAGCTTCCCAGCCACCACTCGCCCCCCCAACCCCTGTTGTCTGCCTGTCCGATAGAAAAGTGGGCGACCACACCGACTTCGGCTGCATCACAATTCTCCTCGGAACTGGGCACCCAGGGCTTGGAGGCGTGGTGGGTACCCGCCCACCGAGACGTGGATCCCGTGGCCGGGGCGTACGTGATCATTATCGGGGACATGGTTTAGCGGTACACGGCGGGGTACTCTCGGAGCGCGCGGCATCGGAATAGTGTTCCGTTCTTTTTGAATGGGCAGTTGGGGGTTAAGGTGTGCGGCGTTGGATGGGTCCGGGGTCGAGACGGTGGTCGGGGAGCATGATTGGGGCAGGTTGATTGAAACGATCGGGGGCGGTGCTTGGTATTTAGGGCTATTCTGCCGAGTAACCTAGTTTGCACCCATTCAAGACAGAGGTTATACAACACCCCCTTCACATATATCGGGTAGATGAATCCCCCTGCTGAGGAGCCGGAGACGGCTTGCCCTAGCGCTAGGCCGAGGCGGGTGCTGAAGTAGCTGGGGAGGACGGAGACGCACGGTACGAAGAGGCAGTCTGCTCCAATACCGATTGGGAGGCTTTGGGAGAGCAGGAGTTGGTAGTATTGTTTACTTAGGCTGAGGAGGATGTGGCGATGTGATTGACTGTTAGTAGGGGTGTTGATAAATACACGGCGTCCCAGTTAGGGCTCGGAGACGGCGTTTTCGGGGTCTTGCCAGTTGGTGCTATTCTCCGGGTGGTGAAGGTGGACTTTATGAGGCATTCAGCCACTGTCCTACTGTAGATGAAGAGAGTTTGGACCAGATGGGAGTCTCTCGGAATAACCTTTATTCTTGACCAATGCTCTTCGTTTGGAGGTCGATACCCTCCGACTGACCACTGGGTAAGGACGTTCGGTTGCTTTGGTGGGAAGAGCCACACACAAGCGAATGTCTTACAGGACCGCAGGCATACTTCGGTCTATCCAGTGGAGACTGCAGAAGGCAGTGCGCTGGCTGACAAGGCTGCAGAATAGAGCGTCAAACAGGCAAGACGCCTGTTAATCATCATCACAACCACCGCGTATGTGCTCGGTGCGCCGCCCCGATGATTGCTATATCTCACTCGATGAGCTGCGGGAAAAACCAAAGAATGGATCCAGTAGTGGATGAGATGGGCCCGCGGGCCGACATGGTTGTGCTGGTTCCGGGTCTTGTATTCGCCCAGCGCCGCGATGGCCGCCTCCATCGGAATGAGCGTGCGGTAGGCCACCTCGTGGGTGTAGTGCGGGTAGGAGACGGGGTTGCCTATCGCAGCCGATGACTTGTCCAGCCCGTTAGGTCTAGCATCCTAAGTTTATCGGACTTGATCGGCAGGTGTACGAGCATGTGGCAGTGTTTCGAAAGCATCTCCACACCGTTGAGGTCGTGGCTCGGGCCACGGGTGTGGGGAGCATCTTTCCGGACATCTTCAGTCGTGCTTCGATTGACGACCCTGTCAAGTTGCAAGTAATGCTCTGTTCCCTGCAATATGCCTCAGCGCGCAGCTGGATAGATCCCGGAACACAGCCAGCGGCAGTCGTAGGCCATAGCTTCGGTGAGCGAGCAGGCCCATGCGTGGCGGGTGCCTTACCGCTTGAAGACTCCATGCGTATGATCGTGGCTCGTGCTACCATTGCTTGTTATAACGGGCCTCGGAGCTATACGCCGGCAGGTGCAACTCCGGCGGTGCAAGCAGTCATCTGTCGAGGAAAGGCTCACCCCTCAGTTTGTTGCTCAACATATCCGTTCACCTGTGTTCTTCCACTAGGCAATAAGAGATTAGCCTGCAAGTATCCATCCTGTGTCTTCCTCGAAGCTGGGTCCAACTCAACCGTTACCAGTATGGCTAGTCGAGCCCTCGGCAATCTCCAAAGCTCGCACTTTCAATCTATCAACATCACATGCGACAACGGGTGGAACTACTTGGTGGATGCAACAATGAATCTGTGGAAGGCAGGCTTGGGTGTGCAATTCTGTATGCCATCTATGCCTAGCAGTTCAATACTATCTGCCCACTGATCTGATCTCATTCTAGATATCTACGGAGTCTGAGATACACAACAAACTATTGAGTAAAAAGACCAAATCCAGGATCTAAACAGAGCGGCATCTCGTGTGTGTGCCCTGTTTTTCATGTCTGGAGCCTCGCAAATCATCAAATGAGGCCCTGAGAGAAGCAGTCAACTTCAAAGCCATTTCCTTCAATGCTTTCTTCGCCTCGACGGCCTGCTTATCTAGTTCGTCGATATGCGCTGTCGTAACGTCCCCTATTACCTCTGAACCATCATTGGTTACAGTTTGTATCTCGCATACACTGTCCTGGACCACCTCGCCTAACTCGCAGACTTTTATTTTGTGTTCGTCAGCAATCTCCTCGCGAAAATGATCGACAAGACCAGGCAGTTCTGATCTGATGCTGTCTTGAACGATATCATCAAGTTCTGCTTTGATGCTGTCGCGTACAATATCCTGCTGTAATTTGAGACTGTTGTGAATTTCCTCATCGATATACCTTTTGATGTAAGGATCGATCAGATGGACGCCAGGAGGGCCAGATATGCCGGGCTTGGATGGTAGGCCACCATCTACATCCCCTGACAAGCCCAGTAGACGATGGTGTCCGGAGCGAATCAATAGCTCGCGAACCCGATCTTCGGAAAGTCGGCTAAGCTTCTGCTCAAGATATCTAAGTAGAACATGATCTGTGTCGTCGGGTGACGAAGCATGTATAAAGTGGGTGGGACGGATCGAGTTTGAGGATGGTGACGGAGAGCAAGTACTTGGAGTATTGACTTCAGTAGGTGCTCCAAGCCAGTCTGGTTGTGTAAGAAGCGGCCTTTTGCAACCTTCTTCGGGTGACAGGGACCACCCTAGAGACCATCAACAGGCTATGAAAGCTGAAATCTGCTGTAACTGTGGAGATGGGGCATACCTCTGTCCCGCTTGCCAATGACCGGATTCAATTCGGGTTGGTCATTGTATTGGGGTGGATCCGCTTGCTCAGCCGGTGTTGATACATGTTCCTCATCATATGGGGGTGGAGAAAGCTGGAATATACTCGGATCTCTCTCGACTACACCACGCCGGTGATGGTCGAAAGACTCTGGCTGGAGGGTTTGTATTTTAGAGCAGAATTTTCTCAACGTCTCAAATTCGCCTCCTTGGAATTGTACCAGGGCAAAGTGTAGGCGTAGAGATTCTGATTGACAGATATGGGCGAATGCGATAAAGTTTGAGTCTTCTGGATCGGAAGAACTCAGAGACTTTGCCCAGGATGGACAAAGAACAATCCCCGGCCTAGCTAAATGTATACTGAGCGTTGAAACATCCGTAGCACCGCTTATAGTTTGTCGAATCTTCGAGGACAATTCCGATGGGCACAGATTAGGTTTGCTTCTCTTAACTAGCGAAGAGTTCCGGACCGCTTTGGGGCAGATATTCAATGTTAGTGAATCCGATCTGTCAGTGGAGTTAGCAAGGGCTGCCTTGATACTAAGAGAGATAGATCCTCGCTCGGGATCGTTGGAATAGGCAATGCGACACCTGGCATCGCAAGAATGTTTCGTGCCTGGTACAGAAACGACAACTTTCTTGGACAAAACCCAGTGCGACTCTTGCAAGACGGGCGACATTTTTCCCTCGAATGATCGAGTAGCCCTCCCACCCGGGCTTTGAAAAAGCGATGAGCAGCCCTGACTCCAGCGAATAAGAGATCAGGGATAGAATTGAGAGAACCACAGTAAAGAGACCGACCGAAAGCTCCTGCGGCCTGGCCACAAGTACATGCTCACTCCAGTTTAAGGAGTTGGAGAGTCCTATGAGAACACAGGAATGGCACGCCAAGCAGCGAGAACGGCAAGAAGAAAATGATTCCTTGATTGACGAACGACAACCAAGGTATCAGAAGCTCTTGCGGCCTAGCCACACGAACGTACCCAATCCAAGATCCAAACCTGGAGTCCTATGAGAACACAGGAACGGCAGGACCAGCGGCGAGAACGGCAAAGAGCGAACAGTCGAGTCCTTATGGGTGATAAAGATGATGGAGTTGATATCGCACAGAACGAAGGTGAGATGAGATGAGATATCTCAGGGGGAGAAGGGAGATGATGAGATTGTTGGGGGCGGTAAGATCGATACATGAGGGACGGGAACGGGCGCGTCGTCTTTGACCACGTGATCTTCGCATCCGTGGCAGGACGAACACAGGGTCAGGTGACCCTTCTTGTGTTGCTGTCTCAAACATAGACCACTATTGCGATTAAGGTACTGTTACTCTGGACTCTGTGCTAATTTCTTTCAGAATTTCTGACATTCATACTCTGCCGTCTATACATGCCGGGAACTTTACTCTAAAGCATCCTTTCAGCGTGCTAATCTAAGCCTCAGCGGTGTGCGTAGTAATACAGACCAGCAGGTTGCTTGTGGTCAGCTAAGCCTCTGGGTGACATACTAGTAGAAAGGATACTATAATCTCTCTCTTCCGCTTCTGGGATAATAGGGAGAGGGAGGCAGCTGCAGTGAAAGAGAGGTGCAGTGGCTGTATAAATGCCATTATTACTTCTATCATGTTCTCTATGTGGACTCGATACATAATTACTAAGATATTAAAATGTATTTTGCTCAATCCTTACCCTCTTTATGCTGTGTCTAAGATAGCATTGGCACTCGGAATGAAAGATAAAAGCCCTGAACATTCCTTTTTCTTTACCCTATCATACAAAAAAGCAACATGTATAGTACAGTCTCTATATATGATATCAGTGGTGCCGTATTGAAGCCACATAGCCTCCTCGGGCGAAGTGATGCAACGCGAGCACTGAGGATTGATCAGCTAGTGAGTCCACTTGTAATGAGGTATGAGAACGAGACGAAGGGTCTTTCAACTCCCACATAATGGGAAGAGAAAAAGGGGGAAAAAAAAAAGAGGAAACTCACAGAAGAGCATTAACAGCACTAGCGCCGGGAGTGTCCACGGCGACTGGCCTACTGCCTGGCTCTTTCCGGTGATATTCATGAGACTGAGCAGCGCCAGGCCTAGGCCCACGAGCGCGGTGATGCCCGTGCAGACGCGGCGCATGCGAAAATGCTGAGGGTCGCGAGGAAGCGATAGAATCGCGTAAAACCGTCGTGAAGATCAAGAAGAGGCCCGTGCAAATGCAGAAATACCCTGGGGGTTGGGTCAAGGTGTTAGTACTTTGTAAAGACCTCCCGGTGAAAGTCAGAAGAGAACAACGATGATGGGTGATGTACATACCAAAAGTCAGATCATAGACCTTCATTACCGCGTCGATCTCCTCCTGGATCGTGAGATTCGCCTTGGCTGCAACTTCCTTGGGGATGTTCCATCCGAAGTTGTGCACGATGGTCACCGTCTCCATGATTGCCGGCCACGACCACGTTGAGAACGATCTCGGTCACGGAAACACAATACCACGCTATATGGGCATTCCATGTAATGCGGGAATGGAACGCAAACGATATACCGAAGTAAACAGCTGCAGCGGCCAGCAACGAGATCAAAGTGGTCAACAATGGCGCGCGAATCTTGCGGTATTGCCACGTGAAATAGAGCGTCGTGCCGTACTGGCACGCGAGTACCAACCGGCTCACCATGAGGATCAGCGACAACTGCTGCATGGGACCCCAGGCTTCCTCCTTCAGGAAGTTAGGGCCGATGACGGCCAGCCCCATCATCACGCCGAAATGGCACCCGTGGGCCACACGCTCGAAGATGCTGTCTGTGGCAAAACGAACGTCGTACAGAGTGACCTGACACCAGGTGAACCATAAGATACTGATGAAGCCGACATATGAAGCCAGCGCTGGACGCAAATCAGCAAGCCGTTTCGCAGGGATTGATTATTCAGGGTGAGGAATCGGCCACATACTCTTACTGCTGTTCACATCGTGGGCAGTCACAAAGGAGGTCAAATTGGCCACGAAAAACAAATCGAAAAACAACTGGATGTTGGAAGTAGCCTCATAGCGTTCGAACTGAGGGTTCTCGAACAAGGTTTCATTGTGCGTGGCCAGACCGAGCTCACTATCGAACGTCGAGCCTTGCGGAGTGCTCCTCCCGGACTTGAACAGGGGCTGTTAGTCTTTGAGTGTTGCGATTCGCGATATCAAGACATACCAAGGGACTTGTCACAAAAGGGATTCGACCCATCTTGTATGCAGGAAAGAGGAGCTCTCAGAGTGCGGGTCGAAAACTGCTATCAGCGCCTGGGAATATTGTCCCTGATTTACCTCTTCCTCTTCACTGTTGTATATCACGAAGCATGATTTAGCATCTCGAGAGCTCTGGACTATCGCCTCCTTTGTCGGCCTTATATCTGTTGGATGCAGACAGAATGCGTTTCGACAAGCCGCAAGGAAAAGCAATGCCATCGTGCTATGAGGCATTTCAGTTGTGCACCAGGATGGTGGCGAACGGTTTCAGGAGAGAGCATGTTTTGTTTGAGGTGAACCTCGTTTTGTCGCATGGCTTCGAAGATCGTGCAGACTGCATATAACTATTCTTGCACCTGGATTGCATTGTTTATTGGTCACACCAAGATCTTGGGGCTGTAAACTGTATCTGTCCTACCGAAAACAGCTCAGCCTTATCTGTGTTGAGGTAGCACAAGATTTCAGGCGGTGGAGGCTGGATCTCGCCGGCTTCTATATCGCGAAGCTGCGGATAAATACAGTACTTTAGATAAACATAAGAATCCAGATTGCAACATCACCAAGCCTCATACTACAGCTTCATGCGACAGAATGTTTCACCCTCGATGCAAAGATGCGCATGGCTATGTGCTCTGGATGCAAAGACGCTAGGATCATCGTGGTCTGTCAATGCGGTCTTTGTTAGTTCATGAGATCTAGCCAACTGATAGCACGTACAGGAAAGAAAGCCACGCTCAGCTGCAGCAACTCGAGGACAGTGGAGAACCGTTCTGAACTCTCCAAAAGAATCACCCGAGACGAGGCCTGAGATGGGAGGTCAGGACAATCCATGCTTGTGCCGACTAGTCACTTGATCCAAGATTCATTCGATCCACTAAACTGCTTCCGTCAATTTTCAGTCTCACCAACGTTGGAGTCAGTTACACTCGCCTGGCGAATCAAGGACGGTCGAGAGCCGTTCTGGATTCTCGATAAGATTCCTAGATGGGTAAATCCATGCTGTGTCGACTAATCGGGCCGTCACTTCAGTTAAGATTCGATCGATCTACTAGAATGCTTCCTTTGTCCTTCAGTTCTCACCAACGTTGGAGTCAGTCACACTCAGCTGACGACCCAAGAACAGTGGAGACTCGTTCTGGACTCTCCAAAAGATTCATCTGAGCTGGGAGACCAGGACCATCCATGATGTGTTGACTAATCGGACCGTCACTCCATGCAGCTTTCGCTTGATCTACCAAATGGTTTCATCTTCCGGTTTCCACCAACCTTGGATCATTCCAGCCCGGTGTTGGTGGTTTCGTGTTCGATTACTCTCCGACTGTTGGGATGCAGTGACTACGAGAGAAAGAAGAGTGGTCATCACTTGTACTGTACTGTACACTAATGGGAAGGCCAGGAGATGCAAGAGGTTATTGATAACTGACGGCTTGAATACTGTTCGTGGCTGGCCATCTCTCACAAGATGCTACTGTAACGATGGAATCTCCAGCTCGGGCAGGTTGCAACATTTGGAAGCAATAAGCATCGACTCATCGTGGGTTGCAATTCACATTCTGCGGTAGAATATGAATGATGACGAGGAAAAACCGAGAGATGGAAGTTAAAAAAAGAAACCGTCCCAGCTAGAAGCATAATCTGGATTATCATTTGTGGTAGCAGCGCTATGAGAGAACTACAAAAATCTCCTTCCTCCATGGCTCGATGAAACCTGGCCTAAATCAAATCAAAATGTGAGGGCATGAGTGATACCGCGCTAACAGGACACACGGGGAGTATGAGAGAAAGTTGCGATGAGGTAATGGATAATCAGGTGATGTGAATAGGATGGCGGCACCAGCTTTATGCAATGTAAGCAATCTCGTCCCCATCCAAGCGCTCAATATAGTCCTTCTCCATCAGAGCCTCGATATTCTTCTTGATGTCGGGGACCTTGGGAGGGAAGCGAGATTTGACTTGTTGGATCACTTCTTGGACCAATTGTACGTGCTTCATTTTCTTACGGGACTTCATGATACGGACAATCGCAGACTAGAACAGTATTAGGCGGGGTGCATATTGACGAGATAGAATGAGAAACGTACCTGGAGTAAGAGCTTACGATCCTCCTCAATTGTCTTGTGTGTGTCATCCGACTCAACCTTCTGCTCCGATTTTATTTGAATGTTGAGGTTGACCTTGATCTTTTTGTTCTTGAAATTGTAGTTCAGGGCGAAAGTCGTTCCAGGTTCCGGCTTGGTTCCTCCGGAATTAATGGTCAGAACTTTAGCCTTGAGGAAAATGCTTAGATTGGGATCAAGGATCTCAGGCGAAAGGGAAGTGGCTTTTTGAATATCCTCGTAGCTTAAGGTGTCGTGCTCGTTGAAGAGTAAAAGTATTCCCATCTGGAATGTGGATACTTGGAACGTGTAGGGTACTTTGGTGTTCTTGATGTAGTTTGCCTTAATTTCACCCTTGCATAGCTGCCAAAGCCATGTCAGCTTTCTGCCACTGTGCTTGTCAAAGTAGAAGCTCTGGAATCGTTCAGACGTCTTGACAATTTCAGGTGGTGCAAGAAAATCGGTGGTAGGGGCATTGAGAGGCCAGAATCCAGTTCCGAGGATCTGGAAATGAGAGTCGACCAGCTTTCGCCGATCATCTTCATCGAGCACCTTCTCTTGCCAGTCCCGGTAGCTGGCGTTCAGGTCCTTCGAGATCTGAATGTCTTGGAACATGCGCTGCAGCTTGTTTGTGTATTCGAAACCGCACGCCTCCTTGAGCTTGCTGATCATGCTGGTTTCTGCATCGTCAGACACGGAGCTGACGTGTACTAGACGTTTGGCCAGCATCTTGGAGTAGAACTTCTGGAAAACGTCCTTGTCCTCGATGTACTTAAAGACAGTCATAATCTGCACCAACATTTCTTCCAACTCAGACTCCTCGGCAGCTTTAGAACCCTTCTTCAATAACGAATCGGTATAGCGCGCCAGCAACTCGGGTGTCTTTGTCGATCCGGACTTGCAGATCTTGTTGCGGTTGACAAACTCGCGGCAAGCATTATCCAGAGAACGGACAAATTCAGATTCGCCGTTAAATGCCTCACTGACCAAGCTTTGGTACCTGGTATGTACCTGTAACAATGCGTCCACGTACATCTTAGGTTCGAACGATGTCTCTCCGTCGGCGGCCACCTTCTCCACGGCGGCCAAGCCAGCCTTCCTCACATGAGCTTCAAACTTAGTCCGGAGAGGATCCAGGCCCTCTTTAATTCGAGAAAGAAGTCTATACATCCGAGCCAAATCATCTTGACGCTCGTTGTCCAGCAGAACCTGGAATTCATCTCGGAGAAGTTCCGAGTGAGCTGTAACCAGCACATCCAGACAAGTGTCGGTCAGATGTTTCGAAATGTCCGGGTGCAAGTACAAGCCAACACGAGCCTTTTCTTCCTCCAAACGGGCTTCTGCTTTCTTCATGTACTCGACCACGCTGTTCTCAGTAACAAATTGCCGCGACTCATTTTCGTAGTAAACTCTGGTGGCAGAGATAAATGGTTTCTCGAAGTGGTAGCGGTAAACCTCGAGCGTTGACCTGGTGCTGTCGGTCTCGTCAAGGCCAAGGGAAACGAACGAGTCGACAATGCTCTTGATCTGTGACTGTTCAATAGTCTCGCCGTTACGCTGCTTTTCGACCAGGTTCAGTACAGCCTCCATAACCTTCTCATGGACCTTCATGAAGAAGTCGTCCTTCCACTTCACCAGGTGCAGCGTGTAAACATCGTAGACATTCTTCTTTCCCTCGTCAATCTCGCGTTTGACCCAGTGTCTGTTCAGATAACGGAAGAGATGATTGATGTACTTGGCGGCAGTGGTGAAGCGAAGCCACTCGCGAATATAGAACCCCAACAACGCCTCCTCCGCATGGCTCTCGGATTCTCTATACACAGCGTCCAGGTGGCGTGAGAGGTATTCACCTAGTAGTTTGTAGAGTTCCTCCCCGAGTAAATGGGCTGCAGCGGTGATGTCAATATACGTTGCAGCGCTGGCCCACATAGATTTTGACCAGAGGGTGGAAGGGATAAAAAACTGACCGCCGCGATGAGCTTGTAAACCGTTGCCGCTGCCAACAGCTTTCTGTGATGTGCAAAAGTTGTGGACCGCCCTAGATCCAAAACTGTGAGTACTCTGGGTGGAGTGTATGCCTTGAGGTCAAACCATACGTGTAAAGGGCCATGTACTAAGCCCGCGTGAAGAGAGGTCAGCGATGCGACAAGTAATAAAGACCAGTGCAACATGAAAAGGGTGTCGAGGGAACATACAGTTTTCATGTCAACTCCTTCCTCTAGTTTGAGCATCACACTGTCGATGCCCTTCTCCAAGAACGTCCATCTACCTGAGTCAGCCGGTGGCCCGGAAGTAGTCGCCTCGATAGCCGACCTTGCGGATAAGAAACTGGACCTGGGAAAACTAACGTCTCATCGAGATCATCCTTGTGGGGTGTTTGGAGGAAAAGAGCCGGCATCTTGTGTTTGATCGCCCAGAATCGATCCTTGAACGCGGGTCTGTGGAAGATGCGTATGAACATTAGCCTGGTAGGACCAATATAGCCTCATGGAGAGCTTGGGGGGGCGACGGAAACATGTTACTGCAGGGACCGCAACATGAAGGAAGGAAACTGCCGTGTAACGAGCGAAGATGCCGATGAAATCAGGTATACATCAGCCTTACCTCCAACGTTGCAAGCGATAGGGACAGTGGATGACCTCACTCAGCGGAGGGCGGTTAAGGCAGCGGTGACGGAGACGGCGAGACGAATGATGTCCCTCCTAGCTAGTCTGGGAGCAGAGAGGATATCTAGAGAGTTATGATAGGTTGAGGGAGACAAAGAAGTGAAACCACAACCTGCAAGTCCCTAGAGTCAAAGAAAATGGGGGAGTAAACGAGACGCGCCTGAAGCTGGAGGAGAGATCGGGGATGGAGAAGCAAGCCAGAAAAGGCGTGGCGTTGGGCGATGAGTGCCGTGGGGGGAAGAGCCGGTTCCGGTAAGCGGTCAGGCAGCTCTATCGAAATATCTCCTCGGTGATCTACTGGCTGGCTTGAAGTAAATCTTAAGCAACTATGACCACTGCCTGATCGAGTGGACTGGCATTCGAAAAATGGTCAGGAAGATAACCAGGAAGTTCTGTTTCTACTGCCAAAAAATCTCGTTTGTTCATGCGGCTACTCGACTCTGACGGAAACCCACATCAGGCACCCCGACATGACATGCTTGCCTAGAGTGGGACATGGAACCCCATCCGAATGAGTTGGCTGCATTGTAGCATGCCTAAATTTTAAGCTCTCTGGGCGGTGTTGCTCATGAGCGCCATACTCAAACGCCTCTGTTCTTCCGAGCAGGACAATGACCATTGTTGTCGCAGCGAACATGTTTGCTGCTGAGTACTGGTAACATCACAGAGCCTGCTTCGTGGGCTGCAAATGACGTCATATCTAGCTAAATCGAATGCCGGTCACCCTTTTAATCAGGAAGACATCCTCCGCACCGTCCGAACTCGCACATCTCTTATCGCGTGCCTTGCTAAAAGCTCGGTGCAATCATGCCATTCAAGCCGCTCACTGACATCCACGTGACCTACCGCCAGATCCCTCAGTGGCAGGGTCTTCCGAATACATCCATACAGTCAAAGCCACTCATCATCTACCACAAAGCATTCGACGCGTCGGCTAGGGACCTTGCAGCACATTTCGAGGATGTAGGCGAGGTCACGTCGCAGTGGGTCTATTCTATGTACCGTCAAACGCACTTCCACAGCACCACCCACGAGGTATTAGGGGTGGTTTCCGGCCGTGCACGCCTTTGTTTTGGTGGAGAAGATAATCCCGAGCGCTTTGAACCACTCGTCGAACGAGGGGACCTGATCATAGTACCCGCCGGTGTGGGCCATCGACTCCTGGACGAGCTGGGCACAGACGAAGGACCTTTCAAGATGGTCGGTGCCTATCCGCCGCAAAAACAGTGGGATATGTGCTACGGCGAACAATCCGAAGCAGACAGGGTTACGAAGAATATTCAGCAATTGAATTGGTTCCATGGAGATCCCTTATACGGCAAAGATGGACCGGTTTTGCATGTGTAGTTTGACCTCAGTGTAAGCACGTGGGCTTCGCAGTATGTGTACATCTACCATTGTCGGGTAAATCAGCCGTAATGCATATATTATTGGTATCAAAGCCAGGACCTTCGCACAGCATGCCACATATGAACGCCTCGCCTAACCCAATTGACAGATGACCAAACCAGGGGGAAACACCAACTGAGAAAGAATAGAATGTTATCAGGTAAACGCAAGGGCATGAACAGCAACAATCCGAAGTAGACACGGAGCAAGGATGAAAAGCTGGGTATAAAGTGAAGAAAGAAAGGCAAGGAAAGTCGCTAGGGGAACCAAAGCCCCAGCCAAGTGCTTCAAGAAGCCACACGTTCGACAAGTCTATAAGGTTAGAACGATTAGCATTCAACAGTAAGCGTTCTGGGATTGTAAGCTGGTTTACCTGAGCACACTGATCGCAAATGTTGTCAGCCAGGCCAGAAGCGCAATCAGAAGAACACACGCGAGAGCTATTTGTCTGTCGCAAATTGCGTCATTCTTCGGCGTGATCTCTTGATTGACTTCATTCAACGTGCATGCCCCCTGCACAGTGGACAAGGATTCGAATGCTAAACTTAGATTGGCCGAGTCGAAAACAATAAAAAAAATATCCAACAGGATCAGCCGTGCTTTGGCGGATGCAGACCGGAGGCCCAGCGGCTTCGAGGTATATTCGTCGAAGGTAATATAGATCAGATATACGAGAGCCACCGCGTCAACAATGATGGCCATGAGCGCGGAAGGGCCCTGAGGATGTTTATATTGACCGGATAGATGCTGGATCGAGCCCCCTAGTGCCAGGGCTGTAAGCGAAAAGCACCATACGGTAAGTCTGAAGATAAGAGGGACCATAGGACTCCTGAGAAGAGTATTATGGAAGCGCTTGAACCAGATCTGTCGGCGTCTCTTCATCCTCAGCGGGTCCTCGGTATCCTCATCTGGAGCGAGTTGTCCTCGCCACGGCTGCGATAAATCGCCCAGGTTTTCGTTCAACCATTCTGGCGTTACAGACTTCTCTTCCACGCCCGGCTCACGAGGATATGCAATCACCTTCGAGAAATTCTTCCAGCGCGACTCGCGTCGGGAAGGGCCCCCTTGCTCTTCATCATCCTCATCGTCGGCTCGGCTCGGGCGGTTCGGTCTTGTCGCATAAGGGGAGTGATTGTGCTGCGCCACAACGGCATCGTCGGGTTGCGAGGGAAGAAGGCTGGCCGTGGCAGGAACATCGGTATCTTCTTCGGGGTACTCTACCGAGCGAATCCAGGCTACAAGCGACGAAGGTGCAAAGTCAGCAAGGACTGCATTGGGGGAGGGGGGTAGAAGGATCCACGCTCAAGTTACCTGGCAATGTTCTTGGTTTCCTTCCCATTATTGGACCAAATTCAGGGTCTCCCACCACAGTGCTCTCTGGTGAGCGCGAAGTGCCCGCAGGCTGGTCTACCACATCCTCATTGTGACCGAGGTCATCATTGCTGTTTACTGCGCCAACGGAAGGGTTGGACTGCGCCGACATCCATTCCGTGGTGGAAGGTTGTTCCGACAGCTGTTCGTCCGGAACTGAGCCTGAATCTGGTGGCTGCAAAAAGTAGCTGTCGCGCACATCGTGGGCCATTGCCTTGAATTTCAGCGATTGTCCCAGGCAAAGTTGCGTCGGATTGTCGGAAGCAGGGGGAAGACGGCGGGTCCAGTCTGCATCGCCCCAATGTTCCTCGGACTCCTAGCGGGTACAGCGCCTTAGACTGCAATTGGGGCACCCGTTTCTCGCTAAAAGAATAGAAACATCCGCTGAGAAAGGATATAGACGGCACCCACCGTGTGATGTATAAAGAAGAGGTGGGTGGTGTGGAGAGAAAGAAGCGCTCGCCCGGGGGGGGGAGGAAGAGTGGGAGGGGGGCTGGTTCGGCAAAGGAACCATGAATCGGAGCGCTTTAGTTTTTTAGTGCCCGAGACCTCGTGAATAACTAGATTTTAGTGATGGTTCCTACTCCATACTGTAGGAGTCTCGCCGGGAGCGGAATGACGTCGGCCCTGCACCTGCTCCAGTGACGAGTATCGCGGCGGCGGAGGCGGAGGCGGATTCAACCATCACTACCTCTACTACTACCATCACCACCACCAGGTCCATTTGCGGTGGCCAACAATCTGCTTCCCCATTACCAGCAATCCCACCAGTTTGACACTGCCTCCCTCTCTCCCATAAATAAACCTCTCGGTGGATACGTTGAGGCATGCGACTGTCATCCACTGCTTCTCACCGGCCATTCCCTTTCAGCCATCGATAGTCAAGCTCCCTGTCAGCTCACCACAAAAACACCAAGCAATCCTTTGTACGCTACCCAGCGTTTGCCCGCTTTTCGGACACATCAATCGCAGATCCCAACACGCTTGCAAAAAAAAACAGTCATTGCTATGCGAATCTTCATTGTTCCCATATCGACGCGACGAGCTCTCATCTACGCTCGGCCCGTCGGCCAAGCATTATCCAAGGAGCGCACGATTGTTGACAAAATCACCAACAAAGCGGCCGAGACATGGGCTAAGTGGGAGGAGGCGGATAAAGGCTGGAAGAAGCACCTGGTCTCCTGGGGTAATCGGGTGCAACAACGAATTCCCTATCAAGAATGGGGTCTCAAGAGCATCCCCTCACTGAGCTCTCAGCAGCGCATTGACAAGACCTACGGGACAAAGAAAGTGGATGTACTCTTCCCCGGCAATGCAGTCCGATCGGAGAAGCTTCACTCACTCTTACAAGCTATCGCGACCGAGAGGCAAGACTTGCATCGCAAACGGATGTGGTGGAGCTTCCTTGCGACACCTCTCACGATCCCCGTTGGACTCCTTCCGGTGTATGCTCCCTTCTACCCTGTCCGCGATGTATTGGTGCTGGGCTAATTATCTTGCATACAGCATACCTAATATTCCTTTCTTCTACTTGATGTACCGCGGTTGGTCGCATTGGCGAGGTCGGTTTCCCCATCTGCTGCAGACGCCAAAACATAAGCTCACCAGTCTCTAGCTCTCAATGGATCCAAGCACCTAGAGTTTCTCCTGAAGAAAGACCTCCTGAACCCCATCTCTTACCCTGCGCTTGAGAAGCTCTACGCTAAACGAGTTTCGTATGCACTGGAGAGCACGGTGGTGGACAAGCCTCATTCGGAGATGGTGGAGGATGTCGAGAGGAGTGACGACAGATTGCTACTCCGCATGAGCGATGCGAAGAAATTGGCCACCATTCTCGACGCACCAGACCTGGCTCTGGAAGCAGAACGGGCTATCGTGCAAGTGCAGGAACAATTAAGCTCGCATGGTCAAGGAGATAAGAACCAGCGTCCTCCCAAGGAGAAGGATGCATGAGTGGGGCTTTATCGCGGAGAGAAGGGATTTGATATCTAAACGGTGCTCGAAGGTGTTCCTGGTTGTTATGGTTCAGGGCCTACGGTGGGCTCTAATGTGCCACTTCTGGTGCGGGCTTCATGATTAGGGCACAAGTACATAAACAATATAGAGCATGAGCCATGTATTTGAGAATTGAATGACCTGATACTGAATAAATAACTCTACTCTACTGTACATCTACTTCTATGCTCCGAACGGAACTAACTTGTTCCGGGCAAACCCCCATGGTTTGAATTGGAGCCACTGCGGGACTCCCGACTTGGAGAACCGACCAAACATCCATCCATCCATCCTCCATCTCACTCCCTTTCGCTCATTCACGTCATTCTCTTGTCGCTTGCTTGCCTGCTCGCGTGTTACATTCATTCTTAGCTATCAATCTCCCGCAGACATAATCCCTCTATCACCATGTCAAATAAGAAGATCGAGCAATGGGAAATCGAACGATATTGGGAGATCTTCGCATCACTTGCAGGCGGCCAGCCGCGCCTAAACAACTCCCAAGCCGCCTCCGTATTGAGGAACAGCCGGCTTCGCGATGACCAACTCGAGAAGGTTTGGGACTTGGCTGATGTCGACGGAGATGGCGAGCTGGACTTTGAAGAATTCTGTGTTGCCATGCGATTGGTCTTTGATCTTGTGAACGGGGTATGTGAGCTCCCTCTCCATCTCTTTTGCAGCTGCGGTGGCTTTCCCCGTACGGGGGACCCCCCCTCCTCGAGGGCCGCCGGCCGCATACACTTCAACCGCAACCACTCTCCACACCACCCAACCCCTGACGCTCAAATTGCAACCACATTCTCCCTACTGATGTGATACATCTCCCTAAAGGAACTACAAAGCGTACCTAATGTCTTACCCGACTGGCTCGTTCCCGAATCCAAAGCCCATCTAGTCCAAGCAACACGAGCACTAAGCGACCGTCCAGAACAATTCGAACGGATAGAGGATGAAGACGACACCCCGGGTCTCAAGGATGGATTCGAATGGTACATGAACCCGGCAGACAAGTCTAAGTACGAGGACATCTACCTTGCGAACAAAAACCACCGCGGAGAAGTCACATGTACGTCGCCCCACCCCAAAGATCGAAGGTCTACATGCTGTTCTTCCTTCTCCCTCCCTTGGCCCCGGTGGAGAGCACTCGCACTTCTTTCTGCCACAAAATCCCTAACATGTAGCCCCTTGGGACAAACTAGTCGAATCACTACAGGGTCTGTACGACTCCCTGGACGTGCCGGACACGGACATCCGCTCCGCATGGAACCTGGTCAACCCGTCCGCCTCGCCCGCGATCAACAAAGACGCCACCCTTGCCTTCCTGCACATCCTGAACTACCGCCACGAGGGCTTCCGCATTCCGCGCACCATCCCGGCCTCGCTGCGCGCCTCGTTCGAGAACAATCAGATCGACTACCAGCTGGACAACGTGCGACCCGCCCAGAAATGGGGTGGCGGCGGTAGTGCCAACGGCGACAATACTGAGACCGCGACCGGCCGGAAGGCCAAGTTCGGCGACACCTACCTCAGCCGCCTCGGTGCCGGGGGCAAGACCTCGTACACGCCCCGGGGCACGGACTTCAGCGACACGATCCAGGACGAGGAGTGGGAGAAGGTGCGGCTGCGGCGCGAGCTGGCGGAGCTGGAGGCCAAGCTGGACGCGGCGCGCAAGGCGTCGGAGGGCCGGCGCGATCGCGACCGCCCCCGCAACGACGGCCGGCCCAACTGGGTGCTCATCAAGAAGGAGGCCCTGCAGCTGCTGGAGTTCAAGGAGCGGGAACTGCGCGAGCTCCGCGAGGGCGCCGGCCGCACCAAGGACGGCCAGGACACCGAGCGGCTGCGCGAGGACGTCAACGCCGTGGGCGAGCAGGTCGAGGGCCTGAAGACGCACCTGGCGCAGCGGAAGGAGGTGCTCGCCGACTTACGGCAGCAGATCGAGGAGCAGAAAGTCTCTCGGTAGAACTGTCTGTTGTGACTTGGCGTCGTTCCCCTTTGTTGCCATGTTTCTTCTCTTCATTCTTTGAATATAATCTTCCACCTTCATGCTGCTATTGGTGCGGGACTTTGTTTTCTGTCCCCTTTTCACACTGAGTCTCATCACGACATACTTACTGTATAGCCAATTCTTCTTTCACTTCAGTTTTCAAATTCTTGGGCGAGGAGCTCCAGGCGCATAAATGGATGTTTGAATTTTGTTTCACTCTGCTTTCTCGTGCTTTTGAAAGTTCAAGTTCCAGCTTCCAGCATCCCAACTAAGGCTTGTGATATACTAGACGGGTTCGAAAACAGCTGCTGATTCCTGATCGCTACACTAACTGATATTCTAAGCCTAGGCTATCATCACTCACTACCTTGAAACACATGTACAGTACAGAAAAGTACCATATCCCAAACAAGACCCCTCTAAACAAGACCCATTTCAAACAAATACTCCCTTTCACAATTACGCCACTCTCGTCTACTTTTAAGTCCATTGTCCATCCCGAACCAGGAAAAGCACCACGCTTGAAGACGCGCTGAAATCGCACACACACATATACATACATACACACACATCTAAATCCCCAAACGCGACGAAAAGAAGAAAACCCAACCCCAAGCCACCAGAAGAAAACTACTTGCTGACCAGCTGCTCCATCAAACCATCACCATCGCGCTTCGTCTCGACGGCCATAAACGCGCGGCCACCGGCATCCAGCCCCTTCTCGGCGCGGACATAGGCCTCCTCGCTGCGATCGGTCAGGACATCCAGATCGGCCTGCGAGAGGATGGCGGACGCATCGGTGCCAGACCCGAGATCGAAGCGCTCGTACTCGTCCTCGCCGAGGGCCTTGCGCAGATCCTCGATCTCGGCGTGCGTCAGCGCCCCAGCCCCGCCGCCGGTGGCCGACGAATCCAGCAGACTCCGGAACTTGCCCTTCTGGATGACCAGACGCTCGAGGCGGCGCTTCGAGTCCGCCTTCTCGAGCAGGGTCTGCTCGACGGTGCCCTTGGTGGCGAGCCGATACACAATAACTGGCTTGGTCTGGCCGATGCGGTGGGCGCGGTCCTGGGCCTGCAGGTCCTGCTGCGGGTTCCAGTCGGAATCGAAGAGGATGACCGTGTCGGCGGCGACGAGGTTGATGCCCTGCCCGCCGGCGCGCGTGCTCAGCAGGAACAGCTTGTAGGCCGGGTCCGTGTTGAAGGCCGTGATCTGCGCGCGGCGGTCCTCCTGGCTGACGGCGCCGTCGATGCGGCAGCACCGCCAGCCGCGCAGGTGCGTCGCCCAGTCCTGCAGGATGTCCAGTTGGGTCTTGAACTGCGAGAAAATCAGGACTTTGTGGCCTTTCCCCAACAACGCGGGGAGGAGGCGGTCGAGGAGGAGCATCTTGCCCGAGGCCGTGACCAGGGTCTCGTCGAGGGCGGTTGGGTCGGTGCTGCTGCCCCACGGCCAGTAGAAGTTGTGCGGCGAGTTGCAGACGAGGCGCGCTTGCATGATTGGGTTCTGCATCTTCTTTTGCGCGATTTCTCGCTCTGCGAGGTGCAAGGTTAGTGTCCGATACGAATCTCCGCTGGTTTTATGTATGGGGAACAGGGTGATACATACTGGCTAGTTTGATGGTCTTGGCCCTCTCCAACTCCTCTTGTTCGGTCTCACTGGGTTCGTCGATGTCAAGATCCTCCTCCAAACCCTGCTCGAGCTTGCGCAGCTTCGTGTTGAATTCGCGGTCGCTCAGCTCCTTGTAGCTCTGCGGCCCCCTGCTGCGTCTTGTTGCCCGACCTCCACTGGCCGGGGTGGAGCCACGACTTGATTTGAGGCTCTTGCTGGGAGACGACGCTTCACTCGCCTCCGCGCTTCGCTTCAGACTCTGCGAGCGGGACAGTCTGTCGTTCTGAGCCAGCAAACGCTCGGTGGCTTTCTCCTCGAGATACTGCCGGCCGGTGCCATTGAGGATCTCACGATACAGGTCTTTCTGTTCGGTGGTCAACGGAGCGTACAGAATGTACTCCCGCTTCTTGGGGAGGGAGGTCTCGACGTCGGCTTTTACGCGGCGCAGGAGGAAGGGCTTCAGAATGGAGTGCATGGTCGACACGAGGGTACGTTTCCGGCGCTCCATGACATCCGTCTGGCCGCTCTTATCCAACATGGAGGAGAAGTCGAACCAGCTCTGGAAGCTGTTCAGGTCATTGAAGATCTCCGGCAGGAGGAAGTGCAGCAATGACCAGAGCTCCGTGATATTGTTCTGCAACGGGGTACCAGTGATCAGAAGTCTGTTGGCCGAGTTGTAGGTGAGAAGCTCCTTGATGAGCTTGCAGTTCATGTTCTTCAACCGATGACCCTCGTCCTACGATTGGTTTTATGTCAGTCAGAGTTCCCCCCTGCACCGTCACCGGACGAACATACCACAATGATATAGCGCCATTGATACTGCGCGAGGAACTTCCGATCATTCATGCAAATTTCGTAGGAGGTGCACACCACCGGGAAATCCATATCCCTCTGGTTCCGCATGTTCATAAACTTCCTCCGGAGCTCCGCGCGCTGATCCTTGGTGCCATGATACAAGACTGTCTTGATGCCAGGCGTCCATTTGGCGAATTCATCCACCCAGTTACTCACCGTGCTCAACGGCGCCGCAATCAGAAAGGGGCCCGAGACATTCTTCTCCTTGAAGAAAGCCAGCAACGAGATCGCCTGCACCGTCTTGCCCAGCCCCATCTCATCGGCCAGAATCCCACACAGCCCATTCATCCACAGCGACTTCAGCCATTCCAGCCCTTCCAACTGATACTTCTTCATGCGACCCCCAGTCACCAATCCCGGCTGCTGCGTAGCGACCAGCTCCTGTCCGCCCAATGCAGTCGGGTTCGCCTCATACTCATCCGCCGCATGCTCCAACGCTTCCTGGACCGTGGGCTTCTCCTCGTCGATCTTCACATCCGCCTTCTGGAAGTAACTCGAGATCGTGTTCCCACCTGCAGCCGCCTTCCGCCCACGCCCTCGCTTCGATTTAGTAGTGGGTTGCTGCTGCTGTACACCTTCCTCCTCGACCTTAACCGCCCCATTCGCAATCTCACCCGAATTGGCATTAGCAGCCTGCCGCGCACTCGTCCGCGTCTGCCTCGTCATCCCCCCACCATTCTTCAGCTGTTGCTGCGCCGTACTAGCCTTCGTCGGCTTCGGGGTCGTCGCAGCGGCACCCTGCTGCTCCCGCCTCTGCTGCTCCCTCAACGCCTCCGCCCTCGCCTCCTCCTGCTGTTTCTTCATCTTATCCGCCATAATCGCCACGAACACCTGCCCCGCCAGAAAGAAGAGTCAGCATGAAGAACAACCCTTGCCACCTAGGAAAGAAACCCCCCCCCCCCCAAAATACCTCCTCGCACAACCGTAACAAACCGGCACAAAAGCCAGGGAGAAAAGACCAACCTCACTCGTATTCAACAAATGCATCAACGCCTTCGCCTGTACATCCATCCCCTCCAAATCCTCCGCGGGACCGGAACCGGGCTTTCCGTTCTCGGAAGAGTGGTGATGCTGGCCTCCATTCTGCTCGACGGTGGTGCTCCTCATTTTTGGCTTTCCTTGCGCTTGCTTTTCCTCTCCTTTGCTTTTCTTTCTCCTTAGGATGGACAGCGAGTGGGCGTCCGTGGATTTCGCAATCTGCTTCCGCTTCCGCAGGCGAGTTGGCGAGTTGGCGAAGAATTAGGTATTATGACAATATAACAGTATCCTCTACCTTGTCCTGTCCAATAAATCTCGATAATTGTATGCAGAATTAGTGGTGTAAGACGCAAAACCACTGTATCAATTCGCCACCACCGGAGGGCAAAAAAAAAAAAAAAAAAAAGAGACGTGTGGATTGTGAAGCTAGAAGGGATTGAGGAACTCCGCTCTTTCGCCGCTGTGGCGCACGCACGCGCGCGGGGAGTTTGAGTTGTCGGATGAGATCGGATTGAGATGGTATGCGAAAGACAGAGTGCCGCAAAGCAAAACAATTGAAACCAAGTCAGAGACAACAAACTGAAACAGTGATCCTGCAAAAGCCAAGAGTTAGTGGTTGGTGGTGACGACTTGGTGTAGAGGCTGACGGAGACGACGCGGAAAGGCGCGTTGCGGGCGCACGGACCACCTTTTGATTGATTTTCTTTTTCTTCTGGCCTTCCGTCCCATCTTCCACACCGCGCGAAGTCACATGCTAAAGAAAGATAAGCTAAGCTTTGGTTTCCTGCAGGGCAAGATCGAGTTCGGTTGCTTAACCGTACGACTACTGAGACAGTGAGGAAGTAGTTTGGGGTGGGAATTTCACCATTAAGCTATACGCAAGAAATCAGTTGACCTGACTAAAGCTCTGATCACCATTCGTGCATCGAGATTTTATCGTGTGACATTGTCATCTAGATTTCAAGTACATAGACCACAGACATCTTATTCTTACATTTCGCTTCCTCCTCCTCCTTGAGATAGAACATCGAGTGATGGGACCAGATGGGATGGGGCTGTCCTTTGATTGCCGCAGTCAACACACCCTTATCGGCGTGGTTCAATTCCATCGGCAAACCACGGATTAGATTGGTACCTGCACAAGGATCATTTCGTCCGCAGTATCACATTCTTCTGCATCACTTCCGACGGATTCGCTTTCAGACCTTGTATCAACGTCCGGCTTGGCGCTGTTTGATTGCTCCTCTGCTTCTAATCCGGGGTCTAGCTCGCAGGTGGTATGTGATGACGCCTCTGTTTCTTGACTGAGCATATCATCCTTTACGCTCTCAGACGATTCCGCCTGCGTATCCTCAATTCTCGGATATTCCGCGCTTTCAGAGAAGGCATCATTGTCACTATCTTGTAGCGACATAAGATCTGTCCTGCGAAGCACTTGAGAAGGACTTGTAGGAGGGGTCCATATTTCTTCAGGTAGCAATTTGCGGGATCTGGATGGTTCATCTTGCTGGGCTTCCCTGGCTGCTCCTTTTGACATTCTCTTGTGTGCTTCCACCACCATTCCGTTGATCTGATTTCTGATACGCATGGAGACTGTCATACGTCTCATCCCACCGGGCTGGCCCGAGCCAATTGACATGGACCCACTAGCTGCTCTCTGGGATGTTCCAGTCGAGGCGTCAGGATGTCTCTGGTGGTGCTCGTTCGCACCGGACGTTGTGGTAGTGTCGCTTTTTCGTGTGGCAAGTATCGGACCACAACGCTCGAAGAAAATCCAACTTAGTGGAGGAAACTCCTTGAAGCTATTCTTTGGTTGTATGTACTGCAACTCGGGATGTGTTCTCTGAGCCAACTTTTCCTCACTGATAAGGCGAGTTTCGACATGATTGTCCCAATTGGGATGGTGAAAGTTCTTGCTTGTGTCCCGATGACAGAGAAGCAGCCATCTCGGAGGATCGTTGACATGACCCTGGCATGACAAGATATCCTTCAGCATAGATGGGCTCTTTGTACCAATGCAGTTGATCAAGGATACCTGAACCGAAGTTCTATCGGTCACTCGCAACGTTCTGTTATCAATTGCAGCATCACCCGCGGAGCTCATGCCAGATGAATCAGAGGGACGAGGCTCAGGTACAATGCTCTTTTCTAACCCACGACGCAGATCATCGGCCGAAACCTGCAATCCAGTCGTACAACCCGTCCAATCGCCTGCAAGTCTCCCGTCCAACTCACGCTTCAGCAGAAACCTTCGAGCGCGGAGTACCTCATCGGCTGGGCAGATCAGGAAATCCAGTGCGACAGCCCCCTTAATCTTGCGAAGGTACCTTCGCAGAACCATCTGGCATGCCAGTTTCGGCTGAACCTGACTGGCTCGCGGGGTGACATTGTTGGTCCGAAGAATCGCTCTGAGCTGCTCCGCACGCATTGCCTCCAGGAGCCGGTCTTCCTTCTCCAGCTGCTTCGCGCGAAGTCCTCGATTGTACTCTAGCTCCTTCATCTCCTCTTCCGAGATCCCAAGCAAGATCCTGGCGGGTCGACTATGGCTTTCCTCCACGTTCTCGAAGACTTCAACCTGCATGTGTGGTGATAGATCGCGCCATTGGGAAGCCTGCAGCGTCAGATCAACTCGTCGCGTTAGTGCTTCGCTTTCTGGATCCCGCCCCACCACGGCTATACATAGAGATCCTACCGTAAGTGGTTCTCTGACAAGCTCTTCATCCTCCCCGTCCGTGTCACTATCTTCCATACTTTTCTCGAATGTCGCGCTTTCCGGCTCTGCTCGAGCCATGATGGCCATGTTCTTGACGTAAATTAGATTGAGCTCGCCATTGCTCGCAATCAAGTTGTCAAACTGCTCGACGGGTAACTCCTCGCATTCATCACGGGTTGCCGCACCCGTCTCTAGGACAGGGTCATCGACATCATTATCACCATTGATCATGCATTCGTAGGAGCGCTTGCGAGGGTCATGGTCTTCGACCTCGTGATTCTGTTTATCGGGGCGAAGCTGCGGGGGGCGCGGTCGATCCAACGTGGGGAAAGCCGCAGGGGGGAGGTTGGGATTGAACGTATCGGCCCTACACTGATAGGAACTGATGGCTCGACGTGGCGCTCTTCTTGGGGTCGTGCAAGTGTGCGCCTCTTCGTTGAGGCGGTTGGGCAGGCGGATGTTCTCGCGGAGTCTCATTATGAGCCTGCCGCGTCAGGTGAGGGAGACATGAGGATGAAAGTAATCAAGAGAAATAGGAAGATGAAGAGAACGGAGAGGTGTATTGGAGTCGAATGCCAGGCAGAAAGTACCAAAGAGAAGAGAGTCCCAAGGCACGTGGAGAGCTGGTGAATGAGAGTGAAGTGAGTAGTGCAGTGAATGAGCGAGACTTTCCTTTTCAGAAAGAGGAAAACATACGGGCGATAGTGAGTGAAGCTTCTACCAGCAGCAAGAACATCATTTGAACTCTCACCAAGTCCAATTACCATGTACTCAGGGAGCAGGACTTTAAACCACATAGACATCATTATTTCCTTTCTAGGTGCTGCTCAGGTAATGTAACAAAGAGGCAAGCTTCAAGATTGTAGTCATACAAAAATTATCACACACACACACACATACTAGCGAGATCTCGGAAAAACGTTCTCATGCAGCCATGACATCTTTTGACATCTTCTTCTGACATCTTATCTTGTGCCCGCGAAGAATATCCATCCATGTATGTCATCCTGACCGATCCTCGAATGGAGCCAGGGGTCGTCTGTTCTCATCCGCCGCCTCCCCCGCTTCCAACCCCCTAGCGTAACCATCCTCTTCAACCATATCGAATTCAGCGGCATCCCGTTTTCTACTCGCACCCTTGAGCGTAGTATACTTTGCTTCACTCGCCCGTCGAGATTCCTCGACAACCCGCTTGGCATCGAGGATGCTCTCGAAGGACAACAGCAGCTGTGACGCCGATTCATCTATGTCGATACAGAACCGGCGCGAGGAGACATACTGCAGTGCCTGCGGCAGACTGATGTTGAGCATCACCATCAGATACGCGATCGCTACCACAGCCGACGGACCATTCCCCGTCTCACAAAAGAGCAGGACCTTCTTCCGTGCATGGCCGCTCGGCTCGGTGGCGGGGAATGAAGCGACATGCGTGTTGATGTGGTTGATGAGTTGGGGTAGCATCGCGATAAGGTCTTGGTTGTCTGCGAAGTCAACGGTGCTCTCTTCAATCTGCAGAGCTTCCGCTGCCCTCCTGCCGCTAATCAGACTGGCCATGGCGAGCCGCTTGTCCCGCACGGCTAAGAGAAGCGTAATTCCTTCCTGGACGAGTCGGCTGCGGTCGGCGAGGCAGCTCCAGGGACCCAGGTAGAGACCTGGCAACAGAGACTGGGCGCGCCGGCGCATCTCGTAGGTCCATTGGAACATTGGAGGTGGGATGGTGAAGCACAAAGGGCCGACTCGGTTGAAGAAGCCGTCAGGCACAAATTCGCCCTGCTGGAAGGCATGGTTCTCGGCGTTGACGGGTTGACGGGCTTGGACATCAAATTCCTCGTATGATACCAAGGGCTGATCAGTCTTCTGTCGGCGATTTCCCAGGCTGTATTCATGATTTGGGGTGTACCGAGCACCGACACCTTGGGACGTCGCGTCCTCCGCCAAAGACGACGTCAGTGCCATTCTTGCCGGGCCTGAGCTTTGGTAAAGAGCGATTGCGCGGTTCGTTCTGAATGTTTCAGTTGATCTCTTGTCTTGTTCTCGAGTCGTGGTCACAAACAACAGGAGAAGAGGCGGATAGATGTGTGGGAAGAGTGGAGAATGGAACAGTGCTGCTGTGAAGCTCAACCCAAAGCATCGAGTCGTGAGAACAAAGAGGCGCTAGTGTGAGAGATACGCATAGAGTGAAAGGTCCGTCCATTCACTGTTCGGACTGCATTGATTCATTTGACTCCCTTCTTCCTGTCTGCTTTTCATTATATTATCACCGCCTTTGTGTCAATTAAGTGGTTTCTCGGCTTTCAGGTACAGACAGACTTGTGGTTCGGATAGATGTGGAAGATTTAGCCTATGGAGTCTCACCCAATCGTGTAGTGAAATGACTCAGCACATGGGTAAGTGAACTACACTGCAAGTATCACAAAAATCCATATCTGACATTGACAAGGCGGGGTATTATGTCTAGAAAGTGACGACACTGCACGCATCCCCGCCGAGGTAGAGTACAAGCACAGCACATCATCAAACTAAAGTAACAATGACTTCAAGCTCAAAAGGACGAGTGCGCGTGACCAATCGAGAACCTACACCTCCACCAGCCATGGTGCGCTACACAAAAAATCGAGTTGAAACAGGATCGAGGCAAAAGTTAATGCATCGTCCGGGAGTCGAACCCGGGCCACTTGTTTGGAAGACAAGTATCGTAACCGTTTGACCAACGATGCGATTGGTTGAAATTTGCCACTCGACTACGCCACTCGAGCAGCCTGAATACCAGCTCGTTGAATCTACCGCCATCCCTGAATCCTTGCGTAACCAGATAGCAAATATCGGCAGCTCTTTACATAGCATGAGTCACTGTGGCTCGAGCTGCACTTCTTTGCAGAGCCAGCTTGCTCTTTATCAGGCGGGGCTAGAAGCACATGAGTCAGAGTAAGAATCACGAGAGAGAAGCTAGCCTAATCCTACGGGGTAGATGATTCCTTGCCGCGGCCGTGGAGTTCATGATGGTCTGGGAGTTGCGAATCCTGGATGTCACAAGGCTGGATGTCAGAGATTCGATACACCGAGCTGTCAGTCACTTGAGCCCAGCGAGTCAGCGCTTTGTATGTGCTAGACCATGGAGGCGAGTATGTGAGTACATCCCACCACTATAATTGTGCCGTGACTTGAGGGTCTGGGGCTGGATGCCGCAGCGTCGGTTGCCGATGATTACAAAATGAGATGGATCGTACATCCTCGAAAGCCACTGGAGGTAATATGTCTGGAGGATATTATGACAGGCATCATAAACGAATGCGACTCTTTTGGAATCCCAACATAGACAAAATGACTACGCACCGGAGTAGAGACAACATCATGAGGATAGACTGGGGAGTGACAAAGGAAACTTAGGTTGAAAAACGCCTGGGTATATTTCAGGAAATAAAGAAAGAGTAGGAACCATTAGAACACCACCTGGTCTGTATCTTCGACCTCGATCAAACGCCATATCGTCAGAGCTGCCTGATTTTTTATCCATGCATTCTGAGATGTAGACCAACCATATGAACGAACCTCCCACTGATGTTGTAGACAGAATCGCGCGAACCCAAGGCCCGTACTTTGCATAAGGAAACGCCCATCGGATGCAAACCACATAGTGCAGACCATAAATAAAGAGAGAGATTTCAAGCATCAAGGAAGTGTCTAGGATAAAGAATGACACGGACAAGATGGAGAAAAGAGGATGGGGAAAGGGGAAGGGGGGGGTTAAAAACATGTAAATCGTAGAGTTTTTGCCTCGAAGGGCATCTATCCTTGAGAGGTCGCGGTCTGCGGTATAGCTTGCTGCAGACCAGCGACAATCCTTTCGAGCTCTTCCAGCCGGCGATCCTTTTCCTGGACCTCGAGCTGCAGTCTCTTGAGCTCGTTCCGGAGAGTGACGCCATTTCCACCATCTTCGGAGAGGTCCAAGGTCGGATCCTCATCGATAGAGTCGCGCTTGCGCTTCAAGGTGGGAGGCACGCCGAGAACTGCGGCGCCATCCAGTTCCGGAGACGGGGCAATCGGGAGATCTGAGGCAGGACCATTCTCGGTATGCATGTGGCGACGGCGAAGGTGCTCCTTCAGATTCTCCTGGCGCGTAAACCCGTTTCCTGTGCTGCGATTGCAATCGACGTAGGGACACATCAGTGGTTTCTTGGCATTGATGTTTTTCTTATGCACCTCGCGCTGGTGCCGCAGAAGACCGCCGGAGTATGTGAATCCCTGGATCTTGTCACACCCGGGTTCCAAGCACTTGTAGGGCCGGTCATGTTTGTCCATGTGCTTACTGTTGCAATGACCTGTTAGCATTCAATTCCGGGTACTTCGACAGTTTCCAAAAGAAAAGACCACGACAAAACTTACTTCCACTCGCATGGACGGCGAAAAGTGGGAGGCGATTGTTGGCACTCGGGGTGATCGCAGTAGATTTGGCCTGCAGAGTTCTTGGGCGGATCCCGCGCTCGCCTCACCGACAGTCGCGGACGCGCCCCTTCCATGAAATTGGGTGGGAGCTGTTCGTTCACGTTCATCTTGGGTGCTGCGACAAGCGGTTCCTGGGTAGCGACTAAAACTGAGGTAGGTCCGCCAGGACCTTCACTTCGTGGGCTAGGATAATCAGAACCGTCACCCATAGCGTAGTTCCAACCCCGCCGTCAATTGAGATGGGCGGAGGTGTCCCTGGCAGGAATCGAAAAAGTTGAACCGAGAGACTCCGAGACCGAGGTCTATATGACTGCCACAATAGAAAGAAAGAAGTAATAAATATCAAGGTCTAGGGGTAGTAAAAGAAAGCACAAGCAAGTTGGTATAAAATCGAGTTGGTTGACCTAGTTTGAGTCGGGTGGCACTGGCTGGAGGATGGATGTTGGTTCCTTAACTCGGAAGGGCGGATTGCCAGGATTTTTAGGACACTAAGCCAGGCATCGAGTGACTAAGCAGCTGGAGGCTTGGCAAACCGCCACCGGGACAGCGAGAAAACGGGATGGGATGGGATGGAGAACGAACAAACCAGGGCGAAACGTCGGTTCATGTATGTAGACAGTTACGATTATTGTTATTGTGATTATTTTGGCTTACTACTGAATCTGACCGGTACTCTGAATATCAACTCAACATGCCTACATGCCTTGCACACGTGGTGTGATCAGAGACGCGTTAAATCTGTCCGGCGCGGACAATGGTACACAATAGGTTGTATTGCTAGGCGCCGAATCACCCAAAAAATCTTGATGGCAAACTCTCTCTCTAGTCTCTAGGGACTTGAAAACTGTTTAGGCTGCGACTAGTGAGTCACGCAGAAAGTCAACATCAGGCAACCAAGCGAGGGGAAGGGAGGTTTATCGGCAGGATAAGCCCGAACTATTCATTCCTGGTCGACCCAGGCCGAAGCTGAGGTGTTGTACTGACAATTGGTTTTACTGTACCTACGAGCCGCCACATACCAGGCGAGAACCTTGAAAAAGTTTTGCATGCCTCATTGCTGCCTGGCAATCACTACGGCACGTGCAGGTCATGCTGTGCTTCAGCCACACTGGCCTAACTACTGTGGCGAAGTCAGATTTCTATTTTGGGAAATTCCGACATGTCGCGGCGCCTCGGCTGGCGATAGATGGAGCCAATCTTCATCCCTACCTGTCAACAGACAATAGAGAATGATAAGCCATTTTTCCAATCCATTCCGTCCCGTCTCGCTCATTCAAGTCAATCATGCCAAGATTTCCTCAAAATTATATCTCTCACCCAGGCTGTTTACTACCTTAGGTACCCAAACCTCCTGCGGCATCGGAGCATAGCATACTGCGTTTTCTCGCCCAATCCCGAGCCGCTCCATTCATTAGGCACAGAGACCGTTAAGCGCTGCTCCACAACAGACTCAAAAAAAGAAAATACACCAATCAGCCATGAAAGACAGACTCGTTGAACACCTGAGACGCTCCATGCTTTGAAAGAAGCAGGGATCGTGGCGCGGCTTATCCTGGCTGATGTGTTTGACGCGCAGGGTACTGTACTGTACATGCCCGTGACATAAATTGGTAGATTCATCGGTAGCAATACAGCTCATCCCTACGCACATCATGTAGCTGCGCTATCAAACGTCCGGGGATTCGCAAGCTAGACTGTTCACCTGCCCCAAGACAATTCCTTGTTCTTCTTCGGTTCTTGCACAGTAGAGTATATCGTCTATGCAAGTAGCGGTCCAGTTGCCGGTATCGGGTATAATCGAGATCGGATATACCATGGCCGATCAAACCAGCCATTCATGCGTCCCAGAAGGCATGGCCACAAAAGTGTCAAGTAATTGCGTCACCTGCGTGTTCGTGCTCAGTAACTCTCTTAGTTCTTGTTTCTCAGACAAGAAAAACTAGGCATCTCGGTTTCTGAGCCTATCGAACCTGCAGATACAGACTCAGGCCTTGTCCGGGATTACATTTGTATACTTGCATGGATCGCCATTGATGACGCAGTCCTGCCACGATCAATATTACCGATAATATCTTCATCATTGTCGTAGTCTTTACCTGAGTTAGTGAATAGATTAAATCATTCTCTTATCTCCGTAGCTTGGACAAGCCTTCGAAGCACTGGGGAGTTAGTTATATTTAGGATGATCGACAAGGGTTTGATGACTGCCTTCTCGAAAGCTTCTATACAAGGATTGCTGCGCTATGTGAAACATGTAAATTCTTGTACTTTAAGATTGATATCTATCAGTGCGGAGACTAGCTTGTGTCTATTTCAGAATATTGTCCCGTTAACTTGATGTACATAAGCCGTCGTGGCCTGTCCCTACATATGAAGCTATCACTCGCACGCCTAGGCAAACTATAATGAGAGCTCCTTAACAGTTCGTCACCAACGCGGTTGTTATGCTGAGCAGCTGGCAATAAGGAAGGACACTGGAAATTTGGATGCCTACCTGAGCTCTGCTACTTCTTGACTCTATTCTTTGTTCCTATTTCCGCCGATCAAGGACGTTATGTGGCTATGCTGCTCCCGAGTAGAGTCAATGAACCGGAGGTGCCGGATCAAAATGGTCAGACTGCATCATGGGAACCGAGCTACGATACAAAGTGTTATGCTAGTACGCACATCGCTTACTCATCTAACAGACATAGCCTCGCACGTCATGATAATAGCACAGTTCGGATATGATTTTTTTTTTGATTGACTTGGAGATACGACAATAAAAGCAATGTAAAGCAATGGTAGCAGAAGGAAAGAAAGAGACGTTGGACTGGGATTGGTGGTGTCGGATAACCTTCATCCACCTCGTCCGCGATAATGGTAGGACTGGCTGGTTGCCTCGTGACACCCGAGCGCAGCCGTGAGCGGAGGAATTGACATGACATACCGCTGACTCTTCAAGCGACTATTATCAATAATATCCATGAGGCATAGTACGAGATGTTTCCATACAGCCCTCGCCCATCACATGCGGTTAGTAGGGTCCTGTAGGACTGCACCACAGTGTGACGAGGACCGATGTTCGCTACGCTGACAGGTAGCAGCAGTTCGAAACTCGAGACTTGCATCCGTTATCGACAAGAGTGCCGAAAAGAGAACGAGGATGTCGCAATCGTCTCCTATTGCTGAGGGTCTGCTCTTACTGAAGCTGCCCTAGAAAGCACAGGGGATCCCCCTTCCTTGAGAATATCGCCAAGGCCATGTGGAGCGCCAGGACATCGAGTCTTGTCCGAGGACAGCCAGTCCAGTCAATTCTGCGACTGGCTGTTCCGAAGTCTGTGGGGATGGCTGTAGAAGCTTCAGGGTCAGCTCCCGATTCTGAACTTGCCGAGACCTCTTCAATCAATCATAATTTCCACCAATCTGGCTGGCAAAAGCAGTCGAGACGCTGCGAGTATCATCGTCGTCGTGCATATGCCCTGGAACACCCCGAGTGACACGAATGCTAGTCGAGCTGCCCCCAAAGATGCTGCCGTTGTCGGGAACACCAGGCTTGTAAGGCTCACGTCCTCCAGACTCCACATAACGCTTCAGACGGTCAGATTGACTGAGACTGGGCTGCTTGGTCATGTCGTTGATGCTCAAACCAGCAAGGCTGACACCCCCTTGGTCAGCGCTCTTCCCGTCAATGATGCTGCCCGTAACATCAGACTCGGTGGCTGCGATAGACTCCCCAGCAATACTAGGGGCACCCTTCATCCGGTTTCCATTGGCTCGGCGACCGCCTGGGAGGGCCGGCCACGAGTCGGCAAAGTTCTGGAACATAGGAGGGTAGCCGGAAGGAATGCTCACACCACCAAGGGCGGATGAATGGACAGAAGAAACATCATCGGGAATGTATCCTACAACGGATCCAGTATCATGGAATTCGTTGCGGTGACCATTCTTCCCTGTCATCAATCCACTAGTCACGTTGGAGGCATGATTGAACGCCATTTGAAATCGCTGAGGTCCACGATATGCCTGCTTCGGGCGGCTGAATTGGATGAGGGATTCCTGCAGGTTGGACAAGGGTCCCTCAACAAGACAATGCCGCTCCTTGAAGTGTTGCAAGAGGCAGTTCCACAAAGGATGCTTCGACAGGACCTTGGGATTGCCCAGAATCACCAGTCCGTACTTTGCACGAGTGAGCGCGACGTTGAGACGGCGGG
The DNA here is from genome assembly GCF_003184745.1 of Aspergillus uvarum CBS 121591. Classification (NCBI taxonomy): domain Eukaryota; kingdom Fungi; phylum Ascomycota; class Eurotiomycetes; order Eurotiales; family Aspergillaceae; genus Aspergillus; species Aspergillus uvarum. The sequence goes on from NW_020291346.1 coordinate 117,863, forward strand.
GGTCGCTCAAGAAACCGATGCCCTGGTGGTCATTGGAACGAACACACGAAAGGATGATGAAATCCTTCTCACGACCCTGGAAAGCGTCGACGGATGCGACCTCAATTTCCTTGTAGTTCTCTTTCTTGAATGTACCAGTGGCCTGCATGGAGCTGACGATGTAGCTACGCTGACCTTCGTAAGGAGTGATAATACCAATATCCTGGGGCTGCACTCCGGCCTTGAAGAAACGAGTGACAATCTTCTCGACGTTGGTCGCTTCAGTGCGGTTGAGATAGGAAGTACCGGAGGCCGAAATTTCTTCGTTACCCAGGTTTGACCAGAACATCATAGGGTTATCAAGGATGGGCCAAGGGAAGTCGACATCACGGCGGAGACGGTCCAAAGGAGAGATACCGTTCTGCAAAGAACCTTCGTAAAACATATTCGAGGGGAACTCGGAAAGACATGGGTGCATGCGGTATTGAACATTCAAGCGAATAGGGGAGCATCCCAGGATAACAAGGCGCTCAAAGAGCGATTGGTTCAGGCCAGCCTTGGCAGCCTTCTTGTTCATGATGACAGGACCCAGCTGTTGATGGTCACCAACAAGGACGACTTGCTTGCAGCCCAAGACCAGAGGAATCATACACTCAGGCTCAGCAGACTGAGTCGATTCGTCAATCAACACAGTGCGGAACTTGAGTTTGGAAAGACGAGGATCTCCAGCACCGACACAGGTACAGCAGATAACATCTGCATTGTTGAGGATCTCTCGTTCTGCGGAACGGGTGAGCTGTTTGAGTCGCTTTTCGTCCTGACTGGACAATTCGCCGAGCTCAGCCTTCAATTGATTGAGCTTGATAAGTTCAATGTTGCTGTCGTTGATGCGAACCTGCTCGTGCAGAGAAAGGAAACCGACAGGAGATTCAACATCCTCTCGCGACTTTGCAGTCACACGGACCGTCTTGAGACCAGTTCTGTGGATACGTTCACACAACTGATCAACAGCAACGTTCGAGGGTGCACAAACCAGAACTTGACCACCGTTGATTTTGGCGAGGTGATAGATAATTGTAGCCGAGGTGACAGTTTTACCCGTTCCGGGCGGTCCTTGAATAAGACTCAAAGGCCTCTGAAGCACGGATTTGACTGCATTAATCTGGCTGTTGTTGAGCTCAGGAAGTCCAGGAACACTGAACTTCTTGGGCATCTGGGTCTTCATGGGCGCAGCGGCAACTTCGTGTCCAAGGAGACGGTGGAAGATATAACCAGAAACACTCATCTCGTCGACAGCAAAAGTCTTCATAGCGAGCTGCATGCGATCAAAGGAGGTAGACTTCCAAACATAGTCAGCCGTAAAGTTGTGCGTGCATTCGGTAGGCACCGACTTGTGGTCACCCTTAGCCCGCAGTTCGATAGTCACTTCATCAGACTGGTTGTTCGGGATTTTGATGACATATCCAACACCTTCCCACTTCGGACGCAATTCACCGCTATATTTCAAGCGCATCTCATCACCTACAGCCAATTTCACATCACCGAGTTCGAGTTTGGGCAAGATAAAACTGGCTAGGTGTTTGTTGTTAAGACCGAGGTCCCAGCGCACAATCAATCCATCCTGAGACTGAGACTCCTTCAGTTTCCGGTCGTAGTCTGCTTCGATTTTGACTAGCGGTCCGAAGATATTCTGATATTGGAAAGCATCGTCATAACGCAGCAGAACGGGTGCAGGCTCGTCGTCTACGGCTGTGGCCTTTTCCAGATCTGAGAAGGTCGCCTGGGAGTTTTCCTTCCACATCTCTTCCAATTTAGCGATCAATTGCGGGCTAAGGTGGCGGGCGCGAAGCTGCTCCTGGTCGGAGGGAGCAGCCACAAGCCAGGGAAGAAACGAGCGATCTTCGATCAACGGCTGCCACCGCGAAGTATCCCAGTTCATATCCTTGGAGGAAGGCATGGCAGCACATGGCTGACGGCACAGCAAGACAACAACTGTGTCGGACTTGGCCGGAATGAAACCGAGGAGGAAAACATTCTTGGTGCCGCAGTTGTAACACTCGAGGATGGTATCACCGAGCGACGAGGCAGGGTGTAATTGGACCTCCTTGTGACGAGCTCGAACGAGATGATTGACAATATGAGAAGATGATGTATTACCACGAGCACTGCAGAACCATTTGCTGCAGGCCAGGCACTTCACGACGCTACTCGGATTGTGAATACCGCAATAACTGCAAGTTCCATGTTAGCAAAGAGGTGAGCTATGAGCGGCAGTCTTAAGATACATACGAGCAAGCATGCGGTGGAAGCTCTTTCTCCTCATCCAAGTGTCCTTCATTATTCTTACGCTCCGCGGCAGTAACACTGGCGGTGCTTTCAACGTCATCATCTCCTAGGTGATCGGAACCTTCGTCGTCGTCATCATGTCTCCGAGGACGGAATTGATGAGACTCATCGAGGTCTGCAGCAATCCTCTCATCGACCGGTGCAGCCATAGCTGGCGTTCGGTGTTAAGATACGTTGACAGAGGTCGTAGACGCAGTGATATGTGTGTGAGCGCAGGATAGCGAAGGTATAAGAAGCAAAAGATACCTCGGCCGCCGCAGATCGGAAGATGATACAAGAACGGCTAGTCGTAGGTATTTGATGAGTGCAGCGGACAAGCCCGTCGTCTGTGGCACTACAGAAGTCCGCGAGTTAGCTTGTTCTTAATAATCTTGTTACCCAACTTGTCAGTGTGCCACGGTAGAGGGGCAACGGAGAGGGAAGTGAGAACAAGTGCAGTGGAGTGGCCTTTGCGAAGCGGAATTCACTTGCGCATAGCACAGGGGAGTCAAACCTTCAGTCACAGCGAGTTCCTGCCGCCACTGAGTTTACTTGACAGGGAAGTGTATCGGCTTGCCCTCTTAGACCAGGCGTAACGTTGTCAACCGGAGGACTAAGTGGCGGGTGGTATGCGATCGGGCTCGATCAAGTTATCGGCGATTGTTTGCCGCCAAATTCCACAGTCCGGTGGCCAAGGCGGACCAGAGCGGCAGTTTAGGGAAGAAAAAAAGATGGGCGGCATGCCGCATTCGATAACTTATCCGATCTTTATATCAGAACCCCAATACAGGCTGGACACTCAAGATGTTGGTACGTTTGTGCTCTTTCTCGAGCCGCTGATCTACTTGCGACCTCATATTTAGCATACTGACGTATATCATTTTCAGCGCCGTCAAGCCCGAGAGCGACGAGATTATCTCTATCGGAGAGCTCTAACCCTCCGCGATGCCTCTATCGCCGAAAAGCGAGCTCAACTTAAAGCGTCGCTGGCCTCCGGCAAACCCCTCGACCCCTCCATCGCCAATGACAAAGCCCTGCGCGAAGACTTCAAATACGATGAGTCGCTACCCAGTGCAGACAAGGACGCCGATAAGGTGGACTTGGACGACGAATATGCGCTCACCTCGGGTATCGCCGACCCTCGCCCTATTGTCACAACTTCTCGAAGCCCCTCTGTCCGCCTCGGGACCTTCGCCAAAGAAGTTCGTCTGCTCCTTCCCACCGCGATCCGTCTGAACCGTGGTAATCTCGTCCTGCCCGATCTCGTCTCGAGCGCAACCGCCGCGGCGCTGACCGACATGATCCTCCTGCACGAACACCGTGGTACGCCTACGGCGATGACCATCTCCCACCTGCCGCACGGTCCCACGGCCAGCTTCTCCCTTCACAATGTCGTTCTCCGTGCCGATATTCCCGACGCGGCTCGCGGAACCGTCTCCGAGAGCTACCCCCATCTCGTCTTCGAGGGGTTCACAACCAAGCTGGGTCTCCGTGTGGTGCAAATCCTGAAGCACCTTTTCCCGCCCCGCGAGGATGGCAAGGTTGGCAATCGGGTCGTCAGCTTTGTGAACAAGGAGGACAGTATTGAGGTGCGACACCACGTCTTCGTCAAGACCGGATATCGGGATGTGGAGCTGGCGGAGGTTGGCCCTCGCATGACCATGAGGTTGTTCGAGATCCGTGGAGGCTCCCTGGAGAAGGGATCGAGTGGTGATGTGGAATGGGCACTCACGCAATACACGAGAACCAGCAAGAAGAAGGATTATCTGTGAACAAGAGGATCGGTCAGCTGGCATTTCGCTGTCAAGCGCGGAAGGCTACAGGAAAAGTTTGATTTGGCGCAAGAGGTGTTAGAAGGAGCTTCCTGGTCATATGTTCGCACCGTTGGCATTTTACGTCGCTATTTGTATACCCATCTGAAAGAACATAAATCATCTTCATCTTCGTTTTTCTTGGCCCAGTGTAAAGCGCTCACTGCTCGCGCCCTCTGGTGGGGATCCTGCAATATATATATACATGGGTGCCTTTCGTAGGGCAATTCCGAAATGATCACCCATTCTGCAATTTAAGCCCAGCGCACCGCTTTTCCCGTTGCATCTCACGATCACCTAGAACTGAGTTGTCCAAGCCGGGGGTAAGCCCACGAGTGGTATCCAGGCTAAGGTCAATGCCTGCTTCTGCTCGATTTCCAGCGCCCAGAGCAATGCATTTCTTCCATCAATCCAAAATGGCCCCACCAGCTGTTTCGAATTCACGCCCCTGATCTTCGACAGCATTAGAAGACTGCAAGTACTGGGATAATATGCTCTGGCCGTCTTCGAAGAAATACCATCCCTCATACGCAGGAAGCGGATTGCCTTCCTTGTCCACCTTCGGAGGCGGCGCAACCCCATTCGACCTATCAGCCCAGGCTATCCCTGTCTTACTCTTGAACTTTGCCTCAAATGCATCCATGGCCGTCTTCAGACTAGTTCCCAGAGGTGTCAAAATCTGGGCACGAAACGCCCCAGTTCGACTGTACTCCATGTGCGTAGCGTAAACGTGTGGTTCGGCCTTTGATTCGTATACCTAAAGCAGGATGATACTTTCTCAGCTTCTTTGCCCACGAGGTTCACAGCTGTATAACGACTGAAGATTCGTAGATAGACTGACCTTGAGGCGGATCTTCTCCCTCGACCTTCTCGAGGACATAACCCGCACCAGAGGGATATCATACTTGATCCCAGTTTTCTCGCCCACGTAGATGCAATACTTGGCTGTGTTCCCAGTCCACCGTCAGTACCCTAGTAATAGGCATCGACCATAGCATCTCTCATCGCCTGATGATATATATTCCACCTACCCGCAGCGGTTCCAGCCTTGAATTTGGCAGTGGCCTTTCCAAACGGGTCTGGATTCTTGATTCTCCCTACTCTCACCATTAGAGGCTTTTGGAACAAGATGACTCGCAAGAGGGAATGAGGGCATACCTGCGGGCTTCTTCGCAGCACCAGCCTTCCTCGCTGTGCCTGCAGCACCCACCGACTTTGTGGCCCGAGAAGCCCCTCGAGCAGGTTTCTTCTTCCGTTTTTCTTCCTCCTTCACTACCGTTTCGAGGAGGTATTCAGTCACCCGTTTTGGCTTTTTGTCCTTGGCGAGCAATGAATCCTCCAGCCAGTCGAACGTCACGATCTTGATGTTTTTCAGCGCCTTGGCTTTGCAGACTGGACAAAGTCAGAGACAACCGTCGTTTTCTGAGTAGGAGGGGAGGAAGGTGTGCTATACCTGGCGTGATGTTTTTCTTATACGCCTCGAGAGTCGTGATGAGATGAGTTACTTGCGGGGTGATAGTCGAATAGTATTCTCCTCCATTGGCGCGAATCCATTGCGGGATTTTGTCTCCGTCTTTGGGGAATTTGCCTGCCGAGCAGGCGTGGATCTTTTGGAATGTCTTGCCCATGGCTTTTGGTCGTTTGGTATGGAGCGGGTGGAGGGAGTTGGGAGGGGAGGGTTCGGTGTACCAGAACTAGGAATATGAAGGATAGTAGCAGAGAAAGTTATATTGGCTCTCTGGTGATGGGAAAGCAGAGAACAAAGGGTGAATGGGGAGAACGACGAGGAAGAAGAAACATTCACCAGGATATCCACTACGTAGTAAGCTGCTGAAGTGGGATGATAGAGATAAATCCAGATTGTGTAAAAGCCGTTTGATAGCGTCGGCCCCAAGTTCGACCATCAGACTATAATGAGGTGGTTGAGAGTTGAGAGAGAATATTGTCAGGGCCTGAATATTGAGACAGGTCTCACAAGATGGTGATATGTGCAGGTGTAAAGAAAATGGACGAGCCACTAATTTGGGTATGGAGTAAGGGTAAGCACGTATGTTTACCTCTATGCGGAGGCATCTCTTTTCCGTTCCATGTGACGGGAAGATAGTGGCAGAAGGCAAAGTGATTTGAAAATATGTGATTATGAGGTGACAGCTATGTGAGAATATTTAATCATGACCAGAGCACCACTGGTATCCTATTCCTGAGACTATACGAATGGAATTGACCCGGAAGTAAGAATCCATTTGGTGTGACCAAATGAATCAACTCATGGTATGATTTACTGCAAAAAATAGACACTAAATCATGCATGAAGACCCTTAACAGCCTTAACAAAGGCGCGGATCTTCTCCAGATCCTGTGCGCCGTCTGACTCGACGCCAGAGCTGACGTCCACGCCCACCACCTTAGCGCTGGACTTGCCGAGCCTTTGGATCGTCTCAACGACATTCGTAGGATCCAGACCTCCAGCAAGAATGACACGTAGGCCGCTGTCGCTCTCCAAAACTCGCTCGACACGTGATTGATCCAAGAGCTCACCAGATCCTCCAGCTCCAGAGTCTAGTAGGGGCAACGTGTGGTAAGATCTCCGGGCAATTGCGGGCTCGTCGAGACCAAATTTGCGAATGACAGGAACGGGAATCGACCTCGCCCACTCGAGAGGCTCAGAACCATGCAATTGAACTACATCAAGTTCAAGCTTCTGTTGCTGAGACAAGATGTACTCTAATGGCTGGTTTTGGAATACACCCACGAGCAGAGCCCGGCTAGGATGACGCAGAATCGAAGCAGAGTGATCAAAGTAGTCCACAGCTGCTGCGTCGGGTGTTTGGATGGACTGGCTGGCGGGCTTAGGTGTGGTCTTGACAACCCGTGAGATCCGCAATGCAACATCATCCGGAACAAGTCGTTTCCTTCCTTGTACCATGATAATGCCGATGAGATCGGCGCCAGCCTCGATGGCGGCCTTTGCCGCTTCCTCAGATCGCGTGCCACAGATCTTTACAAGTGGAGAGCTCTGGATCTTAGTCCCAACACTCTTATCACTGCCACCGAGCAATTCTGCAACGAAAGCAGACGTGTCCGCCGCGCGCATCAAAGCCTCACCGACCAGAATCGCTTTGACGCCGTCTTTCTTATAAGCTTCCACATCTTTAGGTCCAGAAATGCCACTCAGCGCGCAAACGATGGTACTGGAAGGAACCTGGTCCATCAGGCGGCTTGTGGTTCCGAGATCGACCTCAAAGCTAGTCAGGTCACGGTTGTTGACACCAATGACCTGCGCTCCCAAATCAACAGCAATCTTCATCTCCTCTGGGTTGTTGACTTCAACCAGTGGTTCCATTCCGAGACTGCAGGAATATTTATACAGTCTTGTAAGAAGCTCGGTACTGAGCATCTTCACAATGAGCAGCACTGTATCAGCACCAGCCAACCGCGCTTCCAAAATCTGGTATTCGTCAAAGACAAATTCTTTGCGAAGGATCGCAGGCCTGTTGGTGAAGCCTTCGAGGCTTTGACGAACAGCGCGCAGGTCATTAATGCTGCCCTTGAACCATTCAGGCTCAGTAAGGACGGAAATGACACTGGCTCCAGCCTTCGCATATTGCCGAGCCTGGGCTGGCGCACATGCATGCTCAGCAATCATGCCTTTAGAAGGAGAAGCCCGCTTGATCTCAGCCATGAGGGACAGATGATAAGGGGATTTTCTGAGGCGGTCGGGGAAGGAGATCTGAGGGGGGGCAAGGTTGAGGTCGTAAGCAGCTTGCAAGTCTGTCGGCCGCTGCGAAGGGATAGTCTTCTGTACAGCCACGGCAGCTTTGCGGTGGTCATAAATCTTGTCAAGGATAGACTTCTTCTTATCGGTCTTCGGGGCGGCAGTCGAGGGGGCAGAGGAAACCAGAGTCTTGTGCTCGTGGAAGTGCTTCCCGTTTCCTTCCCAGGTGCCTGCCGTGAGCTTCAGGAAATTTCTGAACATAGTCCGTCCATTCTCCGTAAGAATACTTTCAGGGTGGAACTGAACACCCTCGATCGCGAATTGTTTGTGTCGCACGCCCATGATAATGGTTTTGTCGTTAGCATTGTCATTGGCCAGATGCACGTAAGAGGAGACCTCCAGGCAGTCAGGAACAGTCGAATGAGTTCCAGCCAGAGAGTGGTACCGGGTGACATCGAGCTTAGCAGGCAAACCTTCGTAGCAGCCTTTGCCATCGTGCTTCAGAGGGGATGTCTTGCCATGCAAAATCTCGCCGGTAACGTCGACCTTTCCTCCAAAGCAAGTGATCATACATTGCTGTCCCATGCACACTCCGAAAATGGGGATCTTGCCGCCGAAGTGCTTGATCGCAGCGATACTTATGCCGGCATCGGTCTCGGGGTGGCCAGGGCCCGGGCTAATCACGAGTTGCGTCGGGTTTTTGGCGATCAGTTCCTCGAGAGTGACTTGATCATTACGGTAGACATTCACAGATGCACCTTCGAGGACCAAGTACTGATAGACGTTCCAAGTGAACGAGTCATAGTTATCGATAAGGATGACATTCGACGCACTGGTGAGTTGGGCAGCCTGGGTAGGATGGTGGGGGGAATGGTCAACGAGATCGGAGCTCGCCATGTTTGATATATCTAAACTCAGAGAGCAAGAGACAGATTAGAATGACTGAGGACCAAATGAAGAAGATAACGCAGAGGAAGTGAGCGTAGAAAGAGATCTAGGACCAACTCACCTCCCAGAATTGACGAAACCCTCCGAGCAGTGTTGCGAAAGAAGTGAGTTGTTGTGTAACCGCAAGCAATCGCACATCCCCTCCATTGACTCAGTCAGTCCAACAAATGCCGCCGCCGCCGGCGGCGGCGGGAGTGGGTGGATCGGGCTGCTTGTCCCGTTTAGGAGTAGTGGATTCAAACCATGCAAAATCAAATCAGTCGTTGCAAAAATCCCTCTCACCGCCCTGTACTAGACCCAGATAGGCAATCATTGTTGACCTTGCAGGCTAGACTCCGTTCGGGTTGAATATTCTGGAGATTCCCGCCGTGAGCTGTTGAGCTCTGTGTTCGTCCCTCCAGCTCCCAGCTGCTCTGTCTATCCCCGTGTCTTTCTCCATTGGCTCGGTCGGACGGCGTCTTTTCTTTTCATTGCTTGCTTGGATCCTATAATGATATAGTTGTCCCGCCAATGGCTCCCCTCCCGGAAGCCTTCTTCCCGTCCCTGGACAAGTGCTTCTCCGGGGACGTTCAGCTTCTGTACGAGCCTTTAATATTGAATATATCTGATATGATAGTAGATACTAATTCTGTCTGCGCGTTTAGGTCCTGGAAGCAAGCCTTCCTATACACATGCAATCACGCCAGCATAGATGACGATGCGGAGCAATTACATGCCTTCCTATCGCATTCCGACAGCATCCAGATCCTCTCGAACTGCTTGAACGGGTTCCCTTCCCCATCGGCGAAATCTAAGACGGACTTCGAGTCTAAAACAGCAGCCATTCATGCCGAGACTAGTGCGCAGTCGTCGTACGACATCAAGGAGATCAAAGCGGACGCTCTCTGGCTGAGTGAGAAAGCTGGTATCGACGAAATCAGCGCGCTTCGGATCACTGTGTTGGAATGGCAACACCGACCTGCTACACGCCTCTTGACTCGCTTCGCCGGGGAGGAAACAACAAGTCTGCAAAGTGCAACAGGGGCCGATAACCTGCGCGCGTCCCTCGCAGGGCCTGCTCTGGCGGAAATTCTCAATCGCAAAATCCTGGTGAATGATGATTCTGCCGACTTTCTTTCCGAGAAAAGCAGGCGCTTGCGGCTGCGTAATCTCTATCTCTCCGAACGAAGCCACGTTATCAAGACATCTCGCAAACTTCTAGGCTTTTTCCATCTCAGCAAGATCGAAGTTGGCACCACACAGCAAAGCGATTTGTGCCGATTAGGCGCCAAGATCTTCGAAGACAAATTCAAAGGAGGAAACTGGCATGCATTCAGTGAAAGCTGTATTGAAGCTGTCCGCAGTCGACTGACGTCTCTGGCGGAAGATGGCGGGTGGCTAAGCGTCACGGAGAGTAGCCAGCAAGTGGAAGACTTGCGGACGACAACTCTCGTTGAGGAAATCCTTCATATCGTGCAGATATTATTTTATCAACTCCAGGCCTCCACGGAGATTCCATCCGCCAAGCTCGTGCTCTCTTGGCTCAAGCTGATGGTTGAGTATAGCTTTTTAGAGCCACTTGTCATTGTGAGTTTCTGTTTGTGCGCCTCAGAAATTGGACATGTACTGACTAGCTGAAGCCATGCCAGGATCCCTTGGAAGTGTTGGTGCCTCTTCAGGGCTTCGTCTCTCTAACTACTATAGCACTTCTTAAGGTCCAGTCGTCGATTCCTTCGCTCATGAACAGGACATTCACGAAGGGCAAGAACCCCGAATCGTCCAAAACTCCTTATTTCATGGGCAAGGAGGAGCTCGGCCAAATCCATGAAATGTTCCTCTCTGAAGGACTTGAATGTAAAACTGCCAATCCGGCCGCATTCGCGTGGGGCATGATTTTACACACCATGCGAGAACTCGCATTCGAAGACAGGGAGACACGCGAACTAGAGCAATTCCATAGTGCGGTTGATTCCTTTCAGTCCAATACCCCCGACTCAAATGTTGGCCGATCGTCCGAGTCTTCCCTGTATGAGGATTTACTTGATCGCGCACGGACATTGAACCTTACTATCGATGATTCCATAAATGTTCTGACCTCAGATGCCATGAAGGAAGTTGTCTTTGATACGATCGTCGCATTGGCGACTAAAGTCGGGTTGACATCCGCAGTCGATGATCAACTAACAGGCAATTTGATCAGAGTGGTATTGCTAGAATTTCTTGGGGCTGCAGTAGTCTTCTTGGACTATTCTCCGGAGATCCTTGAAGCTGTCCTAGCGGTCCTCGAAGGGCCTGCAGCAGACCCTCAGTGGCTCTCAGACTCACAACCGCCTCTCTCCACTGATCCACGGCTACTATTCGTCAAGGAGGATCGTTTGATGGACAAAATCTTCCGGCTTGCACGTTCGCGATTCCCATATGAAACAGTACCATTCCTAAAATTATGCCGTGCTCTTGTGAGCAAAGACCTCGTCGACGAAGAAGGCCTTCCATTGATTGTCGCGGAGTTGGAGAATATGGGGTCATTTACTCAAGCCGTACCTGATGGTTTCCACGGCTACCAAACAGTGAGAGAGGATGAAAATGCGAACTTCGTCACCCTCGTTGAGCCGTTGCCGATAGTATCGTCCTCTCCTCGGAGGTGGATCGGCAGCCGTGATATGGGCAATGCTTTGGTTGTCACCGCCTCTTCCCAGATTCCATCAACGGCAGTTGGCCAGATTATCTCTGAGTCGAGGCCTGCGGTCATCGCGTGGCATCACGACTACTCCTGTCTGAGCTATCTCGGAAGCTGGTTGGAAGAATGGAATGAGCAAGGTGGTTTCGCAGCAGGTTATGGGGCTGATTCTGTTGCGGATTCCATCGGACTTCTTGCCGACCTGATGATAGCTGCTAAGGATGCGCAGGCACAAGACGGGGATAGGTCAGGCGCCAAGCGAATCCTAGAACTGGCGAGTGATGGGCTTTCACATCAGGGCGATATCATATCCTTGATATTTGAGATTTTCGAACGGAACCTTCCACTTGTTGGCTCAAGAACAGGCTTGGATTCTGTACTAGAGAGCACGATTGCCTGTTTGCGCTTCATTCACGCCCTGTTAGAGGTTCTCCCAGGCAGGGTCTGGCCATTCCTCTCCCGTAGTGGCTTGCTTGGTACCGATGGAAAAGGTGGCGTTATGACGACTATCATATCTGCTGCGGAGGTAACATCGGGAAACTACCCTTTTCTGTTGGCCTGTGTACGGTTGTTCGATGCAGTTGTTGAAGACGCAGCCTCTCGCGCCGTCTTGAGACGGAATCCCAATGGCGTCAACGGAAAGACGATGAATGCTGCAGACTGGACCGCGGGCGTTCCTTCACATATGATGCGCGGCATTCTACTGAACTTTGTGCGGACAATGGTCGACGCCTACAACAGTAATGGAAACTGGAGATTCAATGCCATCGACCAAAGGTTTGCGGTAAACACCTCGCTTGCCAGGACATTCGAACGTATCCTCTATTACGCATACGGAACAAATGAGGATGAGAAACCGGACTCGAAGGCTACTGGTGTCTTCTCATCCTCCGCAACATTCTTGCTGGAGGTGATGCGTCCCGAGTCGACTGCTGAGCTGCCGTTCAACTGCATCATACGCCTGATTCTCGATGGCTTACAAACTCCGTCTACTCTATACCTTCGTTACCTGGCGCTCGCTCAGAAGCAGGTGCTAGCGACATTGGACCTTTCCCTCAAGCTGTTGCAGGCAGCACGGTGTCTGAATCTTCCCCCGTCGCTTCTCGAAGAGCAGCTTTTCAAAGCCACCCCTGCTCTGGTGAAGTTGTATGCTTTGGATGATGCCTATCGTTTCCCGATTATCTCCATCTTGGAGATTCTCATCGCGGGTGCCGCTTCCGATCCCGCCAAAGAACCACCATCCCTGGTCGGTCACCTTGGTCCTGAATCAGCCTGCCTCTTTCTCGATATCCTATCCCAATTCGATAAACCCCTCCATGACCAACGCCTCCATTTGGCGATCTGGCAATTCCTGTCTACCATCATAAGCAAGCGTCAACCATGGCTTGCTGTTTACATACTAACGGGGACGTCGCCGCGTCAATCGCTGAAGAAGGATGACAAGCAGAAGGAGATTTCTATGAGAGGAGCGCCTTTCTTGCAGATTGCTCTTGACACTCTTGCGAAGATAGAGCAGACTGACCTTCAAATAGCACTTTCGCTACTGGCATTTGTTTCTCATGCGCAGGAGAATTGGCCATGGGCGACACCCGAGCTCAAGAAACACCCACAGTTCTTCACCAGCATTGTCAATTATGTCTCGAAGCTGAAGATCTCGTCTCTGTCAGCGATCGACCAGGTTTTCGCCACTCGGATAGCGGCCGTGGTCGCGGATCTCTGCGGCGTGTATCTGCATGCGGCGAAGGACATGCAAGATAAGGGCTTCTATAAGACCATGATTCCCCTTGTATCTTGGTTCTCCAGAGATGCGGTGGACGTATCTGCGTACAACGTCTCGCTACATGCGAATCTCAAGAAGAACTTCGAAATGAGATACCCTGGGTGCAAACTCGCCGACTTCAAGAAGTCCCCGCTGCAAACCCGGTCTTTGGGACCAGCTTACTTCTATGATGTTGATCTAGGCCAGAAGCTTCTTTCATACGACTTTGCCTGGACAGGGACTCGAAATCAAGGGTTTGCCGAGGAGTTCCAGCGCGCCAACCTCAACTTGTCATTGGTTGAGGCGCAAGTGGTTTGTGCTGCCCGAATCGAATAAATCAAAAAAGTTTGCTAACCGGATACCTTTGCAGAGTCTTCTCTACAGCTGGAAATTCTTCGCCATAGAGCATTGCGAGGACTTCATGGCGGATCGTGAAGTCCAGAAGTCGATGGCCCTGGTCGTACAGAGCTGTCTGGAAGCCAACACGAGAGGCGTTCCTCAGGAGGCCATCTTCGAACGCATACAGCAAACTCGAGCGGAGTTTGCCCAGGCCCTGCTTCAACGCCTAGTCACCGTTGGTGCCAAGGGAGCCGAGGTTTTCGGTCTTCTCAAGGTCGTATGGGATGCATTGCGATCTCGCCGTACTTCTTACGAGGAAGCTATCATCAATGACGATACGGAGTATTACCGCTTACTGTTGAACGTCCTCTTCCTCGCACTGCAGTTCCACCTTGATACACCTGCTCGGGCCGCACCGGAAACTTTGACTAAGAAGGCGGAAGTCTCGTCTGACCTGGGAGTCGTGGTTGAGATCGTCAAGGTTGTTGTTGCGCAAGGCTTCAAGTCTTTAGTGACTTATCTTCACGAGCAACCCGAGAAATGTACGCCCAAGGACTTTGCGCTCCTCACCGCGATCTTGCAGAGTGCCTTGCAGGTGAAAAATGTCGATCGCTCGTTCGAGCACATCGTCTACCACATTGCCGACAACGACACAGCACGACTTGCAACATCGTTGTTCTCATGGGCTGATCAGCGGACCGTGGCTGGCGACCCTGTGTACGGCGAGCTGAGCATGTCCTTGCTGGTCAAATTGTCCACCATCCCCATGTTAGCCGAGCATCTAGCCGTTGAGACGGTCCTCGCACGGATCTCCACGAGCCGACTCTCGACCTTCATGCGCCAGAGCAAGGGATTCGGACCATTCGACCCAGTGCCCCGACTCTATTCCATCTGGACCGGCGGTATCCTTCCTCTGTGCTTGAACCTCCTCTACCATGTGATACGCACCGCGCCGGAAGTGGCCGGCTTCCTCAACCAGTTCGAAGGCCAATTGACCCGCTCGGCCGAATCATTCGCTGCAACCCGCGCCGTCAACGCGTCCGAGGTCGCTTCCACCCGGCGACTCACTCTCAGCATGGTTTCGGAGGCGTACTCCCTTGCGCTGATCTCGTTCATTCTGACGCGTTTCCGGGAAGCCGGCGCCAGCATCGGCGTGGACGCCCAGGCGATCCAGGAACTGAAATGGGACAAGGCACAAGTCAAGGAGGACATCGAGGAGCTGCTCGAGCGCAAGCAGAGCCTCCGGGCGCGCATCGTGGCCACCAGCGACAAGGAGCTGGAGCTGGCGCGTCAGAAACCGGTCGATGCCGCCTCGGGGGCTGAGAACCGGCTGGAGGAGAAGATCGTGAGTGAGCTGAAGGCAACATTGGTATGCCTTGGTGGGGATGAGGCGTGAGCTCTTTCCTGAAAGAATGGCGTTGTGTTTAGAATTCCCAACCAGACAAAGATCTTTTGTTTTTCTCTTTTGTGGGAGGAGAACTGTTCTATATGTCGTACTTATGACCTTTTATTATTTTCCATCTGGTGAAGCGAATTCAAGGGGGTTCCTTTTTTTTTGATTAGGGAGAAATACACTAGCATAACATTGGGGGTCTGCTCTTGTCTTTCCAGGTGGCAATGTTGGAGTAATCGCTTTAGATTTAGATATTCACTCTAGATTGTACTGTAGTTTACTCGGTGAGTGGGCAACAGGTATAGTAGCATGTAAATCCGTACCTTTCTTTTCCTTCACAAACCACGCACTCTACTGTACCCCGACTCAATAATCTGAACATGAATGAATGTTTGCTTTCCCTAAGTGCCATGCCAGATAGTGGCATTCTTCGTCCAATCAGTCCATGAATTTCTCCATCTTAACGCCGATCCCCCGCAACCACTCCCACCCCCTCTTCCATTCCCCCACTTCGTCCCCCATCCCAGCATATCCATCACCAACCAGGAATCCAACAAGAAACCAACCTCGGTCCCCTTTCTAACAGGGTAACCGACCACCCGAGCCAAAATGCGGGGAGATAGCCACATACACTACCTACACTAACCTCTACTACAGCCCAGGTAGTCCCTAGTCAAACCGGGAGGTGTGATAAGAGCAAAGCCGCCCCCCAAAAAGAAGCGGAAAAGCCGAGCCGAAACCCCATCGATCCAATCATCCCATCCGCAGCAACTGCCTCTTTCCTTCCCCCGGGATTTTACCCTATTACCCAATCACTCAATCCCAATCATCCTGGAAGTCAAACCTGGGTGAATCCCGGTGTGACGGGTTTACGAGGGGGGGGGGGAGAGAGGGATTGCGTGTCGAATGGATAGAGGCCGGGAAAACCCCTGCCAGGGTTGTTTTCTGGTACTGTACAGTGATCTATCTTATACATACTCACCGCTGCATAAGAACACCCCCGCTATCGGGTTGTGTTCGTATAGCTGAGCATTAGCAGCATAGAGTAAACAAAACAGACCACCTACTGCGTTCAGGGAGGAGAAGAAAAGGACAGCGGATTATGCATGGCATGCATGCACGCACGCACGTACGATGGATCGCTGGCAGCCGCCCGCGGTGTTGGGCCTGTGCTTCCCCCTCTCTTGTCTGCGTGGACATTTGGACGGACGGATTGATTGTTTGATGGACTGGCTGATTGACGGAGTAAAACTTGGTTGATGATGGGCATTGACTGACGTATTTATATCTTTCCTTGGGATCCCTCTTCTCTTCTTCTTTTTGGTGGGTGTGAGGGTTTTCTTGTTTGCAAGGACTGTACAGTTATATGTGCTGTGAATTACGAATACTTTTTATCATTATCATTGGTCTTGACTACGTACGGGTTCCTATACCATCTTTTTCATATAGACATTGATACCCCCCCCCCCCCAGACCTCAGCAAGCATCTGATCCTATCGAGTGTATGCCTGCCAGCTAGTGGGATGCAATAACTCCTGCTCGCCTCTTTCTCGCTCGCCTCCTGGCCCACCACCACCCTTTTATAATCCCCCCACCGAAATAACCCCCCAAAATGCCATTCCAATCGCGCTGGTGCATCGACATCCCCAGCTGCCACCTCGCAACCCTCCTCTTCACCTCCCCGACCCACCCGCTCTCCCACACCCACCGATGCTTCCTCGACGCCGCCCGCCCTGACACCCACTACTTCACGGAGCACTCGTTCCGCCTCTGGAGCCAGCGGCTCGCCGCGGGGCTGCGGGCGGCCGGGCTGCAGCGCGGGGACCGCGTCCTCCTGTTCGCGGGCAATGACCTGTTCTTCCCCGTCGTGTTCATGGGGATCATCATGGCGGGCGGGATCTTCACCGGCGCGAACCCCACCTTCGTGGCGCGGGAGCTGGAGTACCAGCTGCGGGATTCGGGCGCCACGTTTTTGATCTGTGCGCGGGCGAGTCTGGAGACCGGGGTGGAAGCGGCCAGGGGAGCAGGGTTGGGGCTGGATCGGGTGTTTGTGTTCGATAGTGCGGTTTTTGAGGAAGCCGATGGCGAGAACCTGCAGAGCAAGAGCAAGCTGGACGGACGGCAAGGTTGTCGCTACTGGGGCGAGTTAATCGCGTCCGTCGAGGAAGGGAGTCGGTGGGCGTGGGACGATCTGATGACCCCCGGGGCGGCGGATGCGCAGACGCTGGCGCTGAATTACTCGAGCGGGACGACCGGCCGGCCCAAGGGGGTCGAGATCACGCACAAGAACTACGTCGCCAATCTGCTGCAGTACAACTTCCTCTTTTACCTGTATCCCGACTGGGTGGAGCGGCTGGCGCGCGCGCGCTGGCTCTGCTTCCTCCCCATGTACCATGCCATGGCGCAGAATATCTTCATCGCCGCGGCGCTGCGCCGCGGGGTGCCCGTGTACATCATGCCCAAGTTTGATATGCTGAAGATGCTCGAGTACACCGAGAAGTTCCGGATCACGGACCTCATCCTCGTGCCCCCGGTGGTGGTGGCGTTGGCGAAGCACCCCGCCGTCCGCAGCGGCAGGTATGATCTGAGTAGCGTGGAGGGGGTCGCCAGTGGTGCGGCGCCCTTGGGCGCGGAGGTCTGTGAGCAGGTTGAAAAGCTCTGGGAGCCGGGTCGGATCACGGTCCGCCAGGGTTGGGGAATGACCGAGTAAGTTCTATTCTTGCTGGGCTGGATGTGGAGAGAAGACGAGTGGCGAACAACCACCGGCTAATGGACATCCTGGTCGGGCTCGCCGTTAGGACTACATGCTCACTGTTGGGCTGGGATCCCACGACGAAGACGCACCCTGCATCGGTGGGTGAGCTGAATGCGAACTGTGAAGCCAAGATCATGGCCGACGATGACCGAACGGAGCTGGGACCGAATCAGCGGGGTGAGCTGTGGGTTCGTGGGCAGAATATCATGAAGGGCTACTGGAGGAATCCAAGAGCCACTAAAGAAACCAAGACAGAGGATGGGTGGTTGAAGACAGGCGATATTGCCTTCGTGGATGATCGAGGCCTGTTCTATGTGGTGGACCGGAAAAAGGTAATCTAGTGAGACAGACGGTCTTCCTGCTCGCCACCTGCGGCGGATCACGAACGGACACGCCGGTCCTGCATGCCTTGTTGCCTCTCTCTCTCTCTCTATTTGCGATGCTAACGGCCACTTCTGCATTAGGAACTGATCAAAGTCAAGGGGAACCAAGTCGCGCCAGCTGAGCTAGAGGCGATATTGTTGGACCATCCTGCAGTGGCCGATGCTGCCGTTATTGGCGTGCCAATGTGAGTAATCTGGTTGAGAGGCGATTTTTTGACAGCAAGATCAAGAGACGGAGTCGCTTACACAACTCCTGGCATATAGGAATGACGACGAGCGCCCTCGAGCGTATATTGTGTTGAACTCCGGACAGAACGCCACCGACAAAGACATCTTGTCATTCATGAACGACAAGGTCTCGCCGTTCAAAAGGATCACCGGAGGAGTGGTATTCATCGATGCGATCCCCAAGAATCCATCAGGGAAAATTCTGCGAAAGATGCTTCGTGAGCGTGCTGATGGGGAGATGCAGCCGACTGCAAGACTGTAGATCTCTCTCTTCCTTGTCCTGGTATTTGTCCTGCTCTTGCTTTCTCTACAAGCACAGTAGAAAGCCTGATTTTCCATACCCAGTAGTTAGCCAGAGAAGCCATTGGAGGATCCAAAGAATCCCAACAATACTTTCGTCTCATCTGTCCAGCGGTATGGAACGCCTTCTTGTGGCTATACAGTAACGTAATCACTCCCTCTTGACCCAATGACTTTGCGCTGTAGTAGACAGCTAAATTTAGGCTTGCTCACGAGCGGCAAAAATGCAAGCTGGTATGAAATCGGTTTGGGAGGCAAGCAATGAATCGTACGAGTGATCAAAGGTATTGTGGTCCAAGTAACAAGAAAAAATCGATAAAGCGAGCACCAGTCAAGGTGACCCAGTAGAAAGGAACAGCCGATCGATCGACGAGATGCATCTGAATGAGTGCCGCTGCCATTGGCTGTAACTGGTGAGCTTGTACCCGACAGCAGGAACCAGGAACTAGTAGACATCATCTAGATCTGGCATGGAAGATGTGCCTGCAGAAGCAGGCTGACCAGTGCTCGGAGTGATCGACCCCCATTCACCGCCACATTGCGGCGGCGCGGGAGCCTCACACTCACCACCACAGGCACAATTGTCGGTGGCATGCACGAAGGAGGGGTCGTCTATCCACATTGATTAATTGGGATAATTTTTAATTAATCAATGGTCGGGCCAATCCCTCGTGGATGGGGAAATGGCGAGCTGACGACTAGTCCATAGTGCAAAGAGTCTCGACCTCCACCGGGTTCCATACACCCTTAATCGCATATAGCCTAAGACCTAGCCTAGAACTGGATCTGCGCCAACAGTCGATCGGTAGTCAAGGCGCAGCTGAGATGCACGGCAACACAAGATAATGAAAGGACCCTTAGATGGCCAAGCCATGCAAAGGCAGGAAAGGCGAGCAAAGAAGCGATAAATAGATCACGAGACAGGGCTTCATGGATTCAAAGTAGACGACTGGTCGTAACTTTGCCGGGTCCTTCGCGGCGCCATTGACAGGGGCAGCGCACAGTGTCAACCATCGTGTTGGGTCTCGTTCGCTTGGCTCAAATTCCCCGCCCCCGAGACTCTGCTAGGGGATCGAGGCTCACACGGTCCAGGACTCCAGGTAGCCTTATGGCGTTCTGACTGGGCCGCTTTCTCCCTTTAAGAATTAGCGGGTCTCCTAGCCGATGGCACAGAGTGGTGGCGCTTCCGCTGGGCAGCTGAACCTGCCTTGCTTCAGGACCTTCATTCCGACCTCTCGAGCTCCCTTGGTCCTATGATCGGGATGCATCTATAGTTGGAGGTCATTCTCGTCGGTTGCGATCGGTTCGTAAGCTCTCGTGGCTGATGATGGCACAGCTGGACTGGGAGGGGCTACCTCCCACCTGTGTCATAGCCCACTCGAATAGTGCGCGTTAGTGAAGTAGACTGTCATTCCCATCAGATATGTCTCTAGTCTCTCTGCAGTGGGGTCCGCATATCTCCGTGGACATATAATTAAAAGAGGCGTGTTTCGTGCCATGCATGGGTTGCCCTAAGGCCGGATGTTATTGCTTTTGTTACCGTCTATATTGGTTGCGCCATGGTCTGGTCTCAATTATAAAGACCGCCCGATATCTGCGAGAATCAAATTAAATCCAAGCATATCGCACTTTTGATCGTTTACCTTCTCTTCTGGTGCATCCGGATGCGACGCTCTTGCTTTAGCCTGTCCTTATTTGTCTCCCTGCAGCGGCCCATCAGAATTGTACAGAAGCAATTACTTCGACTAAAGAAACCAACGTGGTACAGTACTTCACCCATTCTTTGTGCTACAGAGCTTTCCCGGGCATAGTTGGGTCCAAATACTTACTGGGTGTGCAGTTGGGTTTGCCCACAGCTCAACGAGCAGCTGGGATCCTATTGGCCGCCACTGGGAACTATAAACCCTAAAGCCTCCTTGCAATGAGGTGCACGATTGTCAAGACGGCGATTCCGAAGAATATCCAGATAGCGTCGCTCGGAATCATCTATTCCGTTGCTTGCATAGTTTGCGTCCTAGTCCTTCTTCAGCGTATACGGCGTCGACGGCTCAGGTACGCATCAGCAGAGAGGCAAATGGATCCGCTATCCTCTTCGCTAGAGAAGGGAGGTGGCGAAGGACCAGCCAGTCCAGTGGGCCAAGGCTACGGCGTAGCCTACCTGCAAGATCCAATCTCCCACCACGCTAGCTCATTCCCTTCAGCTTGCGACGTTCTGCAGCCCTTGTCGCACTTGTCTCAATTGCCATCGAGTGGTTATCTGGCGGCGGTCTTAACTCGAGAGCGGAGCTCGTGGACGCAACACTCGTGCTCAGGGGAAGAGCTTGCTCGACCAGTCCCCGGGAACGCCGACATGAACGGAATTTTCCATTCCTCTACCTGTCAAAATGATCTCGATGGCTTATCTTCGGGGCGGTTAAATGGTGGCAGCATGGCCCCGAACGCTCCACCACGGACGGGTTCATCCCCGGTTGGGTGGCGTACCGAAAGCCACAGCCAGGAACCGCCGCTCAATGTTGCGGAGTCGAGCGGGCCTCAACCGACGCGGAAATCCGAGTACGCAGTCCAATACATGCGCGATACAGACGAGGAGGGAGTGCGGACTTGGAAACGGGTGGTGGTGGAGTACAGTTGATTTCTCGATGTGTGTGGTTTGAGTCGCTTGAACTTGTCTGAATTTGCTTCTGAGGGGTCTCCTCCCTCTGCTTCGTAATGCTTCGATTATTTCTTCATTTCGAGATGGATACTGTTCTCAGCAGGGACCAGTTTCAGGCGCATACCAGAAGCACAACCTCGAACATTGGGTGGCCTGTTTAGTTCTTGATTTGTTCAAAGGAGTTTTTAGTTTGTGGTTGATGATGATTAATGACTGAATGATAATCGGAAGTGTTAATCAGAGATGAATCGAGTGCGTCCAGGTCAGTAGCAGAGAAGGACATAACAAGATAACATCGGTACAATCCAGCTGCTCCTACAGTAGAAGCACTTGTGGCACGTTGTTCCATCTTCCTGCCATCCAATGTCCTTCCAGGTTCCTTATACTACATATCCCGAAATGGACTAGTGTGGCTCACATGGCAGTATAGAGTGACTCTCCCCTTGCTGAGTCATCCGAGCTCTCCGCCGAACCGCGAGATGGAGGATCCGTCGGGCATCCAAGCTCGCTCACTCACTGATCTCCAAATTCCAGCATAGTCATCGGATTAGAAAAGCGCGAGGAACTGGCAAAGATGACACTCACGACCTACGATACCTCCCGGGACTCGTCCGAGCTCGCAGCCCTGAATCTGTCGCGCCTGTTGGCACGCTTAGAATACAATCTCCTCTCTTCCGCGGCGGACTTGAGGCCACTCCGACAATCAGACTACCAGCGCAAGAGAGTAGGAGCGGTATGTGCATCTTCCTGGGTTTACCCACCAGACCAGAGCATCTTCCCATTCTCTCTACACTGTTTGGGACCTCTGAGGTCGACCAAATGCGCAACGACTCAAGTCCGCATCCACGTCACAGTCCCCCCATCTCCGCTGTTCTCCACGGCCGAACATCATCACTGACCTGAGCAACCCCACTCCCCAGAACATAGAATACGCCCGCACTACCCTCCAGAACCTCGAACGCACCCTCCCCCAGATCAAGCCTCTCGAACACCGACAGACGCTCCAAACCAATCTCGCGCAGCAACGCCTCGTCCTCGGCCGCCTCCAGGACTTTCTCGACCAAATCACCGCCGAAGCGGAGACAAGCCGGGGGAGGAAGCAGCAACGACAAGCCGTCGCGGGGTTTAGCACTGGCACCCCCGCATCTGGCACTCCCAACGAAGAAATCGAAGAAGACTCGGACTCGGATTCCGAACCTCCCGACGGGGAGGATCTGCTTGGGACTCCCGAAGAAGGCAGCACCACCGACGAAGTAGTCGACGAGGACCGGGACAACGACACCGTCGGAGACCAGCAACAACCACCACCAACTCAATCCTCCGCGCTCTCCACACCAACCACCACTGAGACAGAATCCCCATTACCGACAACGACAACGACCACACCAGCACCAGCACCAGCACCACCAACAGCAACAACAACCCAACCCCACCCCTCATCAACCCTCCGCATCCGCACCACCGCCACCACTCCTCAATCTCCCTCAACCTCAACCCTAACAGCAACCGGCACCTCACTCCACCCCGAATCCCACCCCTCCCACCCATCCTCATCATCACCACCAAACCCCAACCCACCAGTAACAACAACAGCAACAACAACAGAAGAAACCCTCATCTCCTCCCGCGCAGAACAAGAAGACCTAACGACCTCGCTCCTCTCGCTCGCCTCGCAGCTCAAATCCTCCTCGCAGGCCTTCCACGCCTCCCTGGACGCCGAGAAATCCGTGCTGGCGCGCGCGGTCGACGGGCTCGACCGCACGACGACCAGCATGGAGTCCGCCGAGCGGCGCATGGGCGCCCTGCGCCGCATGTCCGAGGGGAAAGGCTGGTGGGGGCGCATGATGCTGTACGCGTGGATCTTCGGGCTGTGGATCGTGGCGATTCTGATTGTGTATGTGGGGCCGAAGTTGAGGTTCTAGGGGATTTTCCTTCTACGTGGATTGTTTTGTATGCATTGGCTGGTATATGGTAGTTGTGCTTACTGTTCCCCCCCCCTCCCCCCCCGGGCCCCCCTCCTAATTAGATCTGTGCCTCTAGTTCTGGAAAAGAAAAAAGGATCTTGCTTGCTCCGATGTTCTTATCTAGCATAACTTGCTCAGTGAAAGTGCCGAACGTTGATAGAGTAACTAATACAATACGTGCACATGTACATCCTGACTGATTCAACTCGCATGTATTCGTAAGGTGTCCTACACTACACCTAGCGCACCAACAGAGCCCTGGAATTCTCACAGCCCTAGTTCCTAAGTGCAGACGGCACCGGCAAAACAAAAGAACAAACCGACATCGGTAGCCCGCAATACCATCGCTCATTCTCTCATACATACTACCAGCCCTGAAGACATTGGTTTCCCGAGACCAGATGCACAGCGTGATCTATGTTTACACACAACGAGGTGGACCAGTTGCACCAAGACGTGATGGAATATCCAGCTTCAGATCAAGACACATGAAATTATGAAACGGAATGAGAGTCCAGGGTGACAGCAGTGAGATAGATAGGAGCGAACCAGAAATAGAAAACGTGGGAATCCTATGGATCGATCAAAAACAAGGGAATAAAATGTAGAGAGAAGTTCAAACATGGACATAAGACACAGAATTCTAACAACTTTGTAGAATCGATACAATCCACAGGAATCCTGCTGCTTCACAGTGAAAAGTGAAAAGCGGGAGGGAATAGATAGAGGAACAACTCCTGCTCTGTGTCATGGGATGGATATCGGTGATGCTGATAACAAAGAGCCGGCTAGATATCATTTCAGGACAAAGGAAAATAGAAACAGAAATTAGTAGTAATGGACAAGTGAATGTCTCAACGCCGGAATCTTTCGGGATGGGTAAAAAACTGCAACATGGTATGACAAAGAGCAAAAAAGCACAGAATTACAAGTCACGTAGCATACGGTCTAGATGCGAGTCCACTCTGCTCGATCAAGATAAACCGGTCATTAGATTAGACCACACAGTCTCAGGTTTTCTTGGATTATGATGTCTGGAAAACAGTCAGCGTCTGGCCCTACGTTGATTCTTCAGATATGATTGGGGCTTACCATTTACTGCAGCCATGACGAAGCGAATCTGAGTGGTATCCGTGGCACACGTGAAGTGGGTGTAGATTTGCTTCTGCTCGGCCTGGTTGAGAGAAACGAAGCGGTTGAGAATGTAGTCGCATGCGGCGGCGTAGTCTGCGCCTCCCTCGTAGTCGGGGAAGTAGTTCTTCATGGGGCTGACGGGCAGCTTCTCCTTGAAACGATCGATCTTGTTGAGGAAAAGAATGATAGAGGTCTTGACGAACCACCGCGAGTTGCAGATCGAGTCGAACAAAGTGAGCGCTTCTTGCATACGGTTGACGGTCTCATCCTCGAACAGCAGCTGGTCGTACTCGGAGATGGCAACCAGGAAAAGGATTGTCGTAACATTCTCGAAGCAGTGGATCCACTTCTTACGTTCGGAGCGCTGACCACCAACGTCGAACATGCGGTAGGTGAGATCGCCAATAATGAATGTCGTCTCGGTGATACCGGTAGTCTTGACACGAGAGCGGAGGACATCCTGATCGGTGGGGAGATAGTCGGGCTGGGCGATGCGATCGATGGCATCGAAGTAGCTGTTGACGAAGGTCAGCAACAGTTGAGGGCATCAGAAGCGACCGTGGTGAGACTCACTATTTGGCGGAGTCGTTCAATTGGTACTCGCGGGATCTCTTGAAGCACTCCTGCACACCAGTGTCGCGCCACAGAGCGCCAATGGCGTTGCCAACCTCCGGAGGCAAGTTGTCACCCTCGATTTGAGCAGGCTGCATGAAGACGGTCTGCACGTGGTACTCGTTGCGAGCATCCTCCAGAGGAAGCTCGAGGGATTCCATGGCCTCCAGAATGACACGCATCGACTGAACGGTGTTGCTGTAGATGATTTCCTTGAACGACTCCCGCTCATCCCGGGAGTAGCTGCCCTCGTGGATCAACTTCATCTGTTTGAGAATGGTCGACTTTCCGGACTCTCCGGCACCTATTCACGGGCACTGTTAACTCTCCGTCCAATAAATTCCCCAAAGTGATAGTGATCGAGGAGGCGCGTACCGAGCAACAGCATCTTGATTTCGTTTCTTTGCATCATCTTGTCCCGCTTGAGCTGGTTCTCAATTTCCTCGTTGCGGGCCTTCCCCTCCTTGTCTTCAGTACTCATTCCACAACCCATTTTGGCGGCGATCAATGAAGGTGTAATTAATCAGTAGGAGGGTGTAAATGAACGGCTAGGATTGAGGGAGGTGTTGATTGTTGGGACCCTGTCAGCGACGATCAAATGTCAGTCAAGAGGCAATTCTCCGCGTCGGTATTAGCCAGAACGAGATGATGTCCAGCGCGGACGTCGTCGGACACGGGAACGAGGCAGTCAAGCGCAGGCCAAGCAGTGCACCGATAACATCGAAGTCAAAAGCCAAGGCAGAAGTTCGGAAGGTTAAGGTCCAACAGGGTAGAAGTTTCGCAGCCCAGCGACCGTGCTGACGCAAGGAGGTGCAGCTGACGCATCCAACGGAGGACTTGCGGACAGACATCTCATGTAGCCGGGGAAGAACGAGGGGAACGGCTTACTCTGCTCGAGAACTTGATCTGATAAATTCCCACAAGAAGAAAAGAGATGAATAGATCAAGTCGAAGATAGTATTACTCGAAGGTCGAGGCGGATGCGAAGGAACGGGCGGTAAGGGGAAAAATCAGATATAAGCGCGAAGCTTTGAGGCTAGGTGGAAAGGAGGCGAAAGGAGGGTGGAACACTGGTACACCAGTTATGTCGGTTGTTGCAAAGGTACGTGTGTGTGTGTGTGTAGGAGCGAAGTTTCCAAGGTAATAAGAGCTGTATCGAAAGAAAAGAGACGCAGATAATGGAGGGTATCAACAAGTAGCTGCTTTGTGATCAACCTACCCCAATCTACTTGTGAGAATTGGACGAACGGAGGGGAGGGGGAAGGAGGAGGGGGTTGAGAATGCAGAAGGAAGAGAAGGAAAATGGTGGAGGAAAGCGAGCGAGGCTGAAGGACGGGAGCGAGAAAGATTAAGCTCAGCCGGTAAGGGGGGGGGGGAAAGTTGAGAGAGAGAGAGAGCGAGCGCGCGCCTGAGAGGATGGAGACCGAGACACTGGAGAGGAGAGGGAGAGGGAGAGAGGGAGACTGAGGAACGTGAGCGAGCCAGAGCAAAGAGGCGAAAATTGGGCAAAGGGAAAAAAAAGAGGGGCCAGAATAGGGAAAGGTCTGTAACTTTGCCTGTCGGTAAGATGGATACTTTCTTACAAGCCTCGAATTAAGCGGGCAGGAGAAAGGAGAAAGAGGGGAAGACTGAGGAACCTCGTGCTCCATTGGAGTCCGTCTCCGACCGAGACGATGAAGATAGAGAACCTTTCCTCCTTCTGGAACACCAGGAAGTTCAGGAACACCGATTGACCCATCGTGAAGGTTCAAACCATCAGCAAAATTGCATCAATAAGGGGGCAGTGGAGGTTTTGGTCTGGTAATGGCGATGGGCGGTTTCGAAGTCATTTAATCATTGGTTGTCGAGTTGAAAGAGGATCCGGTGGAGCGGGGCCTCGGCTGACCAATGGTACTGCCTATCTCCCACCCTCCCCTTTTTTTTTCTTTCCGGCTGTGAAGGATGAATGGCCTTAGCCGTGAGGTTTCCACCACCGCCCGCTTGCCCGCTCTTCACTTTCCATCACTACTCGAGTAGGTAGTAGTCTACTCCGTATAAGTTACCCAGATATGGACAGTATGACTTTCAATACCTCATGTCATAAGCTCATGACTCGCAATGCTGCTTCATAGAGTGCTTGCTAACACTATATAATACATAATCCATGTCTGCAGTATCTTGGGTGATCTCATTGAAGTTCTCATCCACTAAGTGTCGGTACTGCTATCAGTCGAGTAAGCGAAACGTGCAGGACCCGTGGTGGCTCAGTCTGGAAGGCAAGCTACTGCATGGAAGTGTTCCTGGTGCTGCCGCTGAAGGGCGTCTAAGACCTAGTCTACTAAGCTCTCATGCATACGAACAGAGTACAGTACGGATTACTAGTCGCCCATCGACCAAGGAAGAGCAGCCGACTCATGAGAAGTGACGAGACTACGGTAAGCCCCGGCCATTGTTGATTATTAACAATCAGATAGTCACCAACTCGCATGGATTAATTTCCGGGTACCGCAGATCGACTGTCCACGAGTGTTGGTCTCCGAATTCGGATATTCATGACCAACAACTTTCAGTCGAAATTACTCGCCTATCGTCTTCCAGCAAGCAGTCATTGTATACAGATGCATATGCGGGTGTGGGGTCTCTCCATTTCTTTGCAGATAGTACATTGGAATTGAAATGGGACATGGCAGCAACGAGCAGGAGAGGGTAAGAATAGCCCAGTAGCTTAGTCTTACTCGAAGGAGACCTGCGTTTCAAAAGGTGCCGCCACCCAGAAAGTGGTGGAGATTTTTGGCACCACCCTTTGCGCGCCCCGATCGCCAGGTACAGTCCAGAGCCGTTGCGTTTGGCCGGTTTCATTGTTGTGATTCACCCCTGGCTCTTCGTCCCCTGGTGCATTGACGCATGACATCATGCAGTGCGAGTATGCGTATAGTTGCTGGCGAATGCCCAATTCTTTTTTGACGGATGTTGGGTGAATTCTTCGAGTGAGAGTGTTGCTGATGGTGGTGCTTGAAGGCGCTTTATGGAATACGGAGGGACGATTACTAGTCTCTCTTAGTGAGGTACCGTATGCTGTAAGCTCCACTCCCCAACTGCCCCGTCGATCGCTTCTCCGCACGAGGAGTTGAGAAAATGGGCGAGAAGACATGATGCTGATTCCAGACAGGCTTGGGTGAGTGAGGTGCTCTCCTTCCCTGATAAACCGTCAGATACATGTTTTGAAATGGCTTCAAGGTTTTATCCAGACTTGGGCCTCTTGTACTCAACCTGCTACGATTAAGAAGAGACAGTCAAACCATCGTGTTCCATCCGGGTTTCTGCTTTCCCAAGGAGAAGCGGAGCAGCAATCCGAGCCAAGATGAATCTGCCGCCGAACCCTACTGGCACTGGCATCCATGGTTCGACGAAGGACTAATAGACGACTAGTCACCTCCCTTCGTCGTTCCAATTCAGTGTGTGGTACAATAATAGATCTGGGTTCTCCGGGTTCCAGAAGAATTGGATACTCTCGTCGTAAACTGCGCGCTGTGATCTACCTTGCAACATCAAGTTCATTCAGGGTCTTGAATTAATCAATCAAAATCGATCAATCAAGCTTCAGGTAAAAGGTATGTCTCAGTATGCGAATTCGCAATGATCCCAGTGCTTTGGGTACCGCTCTAGTCTAGGCATGGCCGTTCTCTTCAGCTCGTGGAGGGTGGCCAGACTATTGAATCGGTTTCCACTTGGCCTGGCGCATTGCGCTTGGCGCATCTACTTTAAAGGGTAAGTCGGATTCTCCGAAGCCCTCCGTACCTATCTCTTACACTATTGTGGGCTCAGTACTCAGGGCTGAATGCTAGGATTGACCATGTTGGTTTGCCCATTGTCAATGCTTACGATCGGCCTATCAGTAATGTCGAATGACGCCTACTTACTCAGAGTAGTATCGTCGTATATCTACAAGCTCGCCCTAACCACATCCATGCCGGGGATTAGCCGGACTGCCATGGTAGTGGTGCGTCTTAGCAAAGCATTGAAGAGCCGTGCAATGACACGCTTCTCTGCCATATCCAAGCAAATATCATCGTTTCCTCTTCCCTTCTACTATACATAGTCAACGCCATTTGAACTGTACTTGAAAGCTGATCGGGATGCACCTGGTGCGGCCAGTCGGTGCCGCCGCATCACCGGAAGGCCGCAGCCTCAGGCCATACACCCCCAAAACCCTTTGTAAAGTAGGGTTCCGATCCCAGATCGGCCATCGACTGGCGCCAATGCCGCCCGATCGCTGCGACATTCGCCTCTCTGGAAATCCACCATTCTTTATTCGATTCTCAACAACTGTCAATACATTCATTCTCCCGAACAGCCCGTGTCGCTCATTACCCGACTTAGACCCATCATATCCAGCATCCACACAGATATAAAAAGTCGCTCACAGCCGAAGCCTCTCGCAAGATGCACGAGATGTCTCATATGGGCCCTCGGGGTAAGGGTCCTTCCTGGTCCTACGGGGAAATCCCTCGCTACTATCTACCCCGATCTCTTTCGCGCGCGACTCACTCAAGACTGATATCCTATCCGCAAAACGCGCTGTACAGCCTTCAACCACGAACAAAGTCAAGACACGGAAGCCGAATATGACCGTCTCCGCGACCTGGCGCGACAGGAGGCCTCCAAGCGCAACTCATGCTTTCAACGGGTACTTTCACCTTGTCTCGCTCCGCTCCCCACCTGCATAACTTCCTACGCCAACCCATTCCCCCTTTGAATACAATCAATCGAATGGACACTGACCCTTCGCGGAAATTACAGTCCCAAGAAGCATACACCAGCGGCGACGGCGCGCGGGCCAAAGAACTCTCGGAGCAGGGCAAGGCCCACGGGCGCAAGATGGAGGAGTACAACAAGCAGGCCTCCGAGTTCATCTTCCGCGAGAACAACGCCGAGGGCCGCGTCGCGCCGGACACCATTGATCTCCACGGACAGTTCGTCGAGGAGGCCGAGGAGATCCTCGAGGAGCGGATCCGCTATGCGAAGAACCACGGGCAGACGCATTTACATGTGTGAGTGTGGGCCCCAAACCCTGTTATTGTTACTTGGGTGCTGTTTTTATCTATGCCTTCGGACGTCAAGGGAATAAAAAGCACAAACTAAATCTTTTGGTGTTCTTCAAACTACCAGCATCGTCGGAAAGGGCAACCATTCCGCCAACCACGTGCAGAAGATCAAACCCCGTGTCGAACAGGTCTGTCGCGAGCTCGGGCTCCAGTATGCGACGGAGGAGAACGCCGGCCGCATCTACGTCAACCTGACCGGCGGACCGGCCGATATGTCTCAGGCGCCCGCGGCGCATCATCAGCAACCTCACCACCACCAGCAGCAGCAGTACCCTGGTGGTCAACAGCAACCGCACCAG
The DNA here is from genome assembly GCF_003184745.1 of Aspergillus uvarum CBS 121591. NCBI lineage: Eukaryota > Fungi > Ascomycota > Eurotiomycetes > Eurotiales > Aspergillaceae > Aspergillus > Aspergillus uvarum. Next base: position 148,200 of record NW_020291346.1, read on the forward strand.
TATCCGCAGCAACAGCACCAGCAATACCCACAACAGCAACAGCACCAGCAACAGCAAGGGGGTAACCAGAACGAGCTTGAAGAGGTTGTCAACGCCGTTCTCCCCAGAATTCTGCGCAAGCTGGAAAAGGCTTGCTGTGTGGTTATGTGAGGGGATGGGCTGGCTGGCTTGCGACAGGGATATACGACGTGGGCATTGGCCGGATTTTTGGAATATAAGATACAGTCCCTTAATAATGTTCTTGGACTAATACGACGGTTACTGGTTGATGAGATTTGGATTGTTGTTGGATATTTGTTATTCTCCTGTGTCGGGGGAGCGGGGTAAGGAGTCGCCCTGATTTCTTTCATACAACTACCCTGTTCCATACTCTTGCAGGCAGCAGACAAAGACACTCTTCGTAAAGAAATGTTTATCACGTGTGCAATTTCTGATTCAGCACTGCTACTTAGGAAAGATCATGCATGTTTCTTCCATTATCACTCTTGTTTGAACCACCACATGTGTCAGAGGTACGTCGTCTAATTCGACGGGCTGAAGTGCATGTCGGGTTTTGCTATGCAAAAAAAAGTTGGCGAGTTCCGCTACTCTTGAGGCTTCCCTAGCGTGGATTCTGTGATCTTGTTGAGAATCGCACGAACCATCGCGCCATCGTCGCAGGCCCCGTTGCCATCGATCTCCGTGATGAGCGCCAATGCCTTATCCCGCAGTTCGCGGACGACGTCCCGCGTGTGCGCAAAACTGCCGGTCTGCTCCATGTACGTCACCGCGTAGCGCTTGACCTCCTCGTCGGTGGTCTTCTGCTTGAGGATGCTGAGCAGCTGGTGGTCCCCGGGTCTGGCGCGGATGCTGTGGATGATCGGGAACGAGAACTTGCCCTCCGTGAGGTCCTCGCAGAGGCCCTTGTTCTTGGTGTAGGTGCCGCTGGACAGGTTCAGGTAATCGTCGCAGATCTGAAAGACCAGACCCATGACGTTGACCAAACTCACGCAGTCCTTGCCGGCGCCGCTCTCGGCCTGCATCAGCTTCACGGCCAGCCGGAACAGCCCGCCCGTCTTGTTGCCGACCATCTCCAGGTACTCCTCCTCGGTCGGGCAGGTTAGCGTCTCCCGCCAGAACAGGTCCATGCCCTGGCCGCGGTGCAGGTTCAGCAGCTCCTGCACATATATGTCGATGGCGGCCGGGTTGTGCAGTTTCTGCACCTCCTGCAGCGCGAGGAAGTACACGTAGTTGGCCGAGTTGATCGTCTGCGCGGTGCCGTAGATGTTGTGGGCCACGGGGATCCCGCGACGGAGGACTGAGTTGTCTTCGACATCGTCAATCCTTTCATTTTCCAGAGATCAGTTTTGTTTTTTGTGCGAATGATTTTTGATCTAAGTTTCCCCGAGGGAGCTTTCCGTGGAGAGTGGTACAAAAAGGCGGAAGCTTACAGTAAAGAGGCAGTGTGCAGCATGGCCACCACCTTGGTGATGATCGTCAGACTCTCCGGGGGAACATTCAGCCATACATTGAAGGCGTTGATGAGCTGTCGGCGAATGTCCTTGCCCGGGTGCTGAAGCATATAATCATAGGGACCGAGCACGATCTTCTCGTTCTGCGGCGACCATTGCCCGTCCTTGTACTTGGTGCCATCCACACTGGACCGGTTACGAGTATGCGTGCGAGTGCCATTATTGGTATTCGTCGAGAAACCATCGGCTGCTGGTGTCGATCCAAGTTCCCGGTCCTGCTCAGGGATCGCTGTCAAGTCCGATCTGGGCATACTGGGTGGACCCGCTCCAACCCAAACATCGTCATTCGTGACCGAGCTCGAACTGGGTTGGAGGAGGGTGGTCGGAGGTGGCTGGAAAAGTGGCTCGGAAGGCATCTTTTCCCGTGCGTCTCAAGACGAAGGGTTGCTTTGCTGTATCCACTACTTTTAGGGGGGTGCTGAAGAGATGAAGTGGGAGTAAGCGGAGGAGTGGGGAGGAAGCACTCCTTTTTTTCTGTTTAAATCTTGTGGAATTTTTTACCCCGACGTTCTATGACAGCGAAAATGAACACGAGAGTCAAAGTCCTGCATACTGACTCGGAGTCAGTTGATTGTAGGTTTGTAGAAAGCCAGGTTGGGTCAAGTAAAATGTGAGATCCAAAACCTAGCCCCCATGCGCGAACAGTCAGACGGGTCAGTTTTTGCTGCATGCATCCGGCAGTCAGTTGCATACCCGTGGAGAGAGAGAGAGAGAGAGAGGGGGGGGGGCAATCAATAGGCGGAGTGAAGAACCAAAAAGTCTACGGCGGGGGATAACGTGACGTAGTGTCACATGCCGGATCGGACAGGACGGGAGGAGTCACGTGGCCGGGCTCGTTCTGGCTGGGGAGAAACTCCGACCGAACGGGCCTCAACCTTGCCGCGTGCTTGTCGGTCGCCTGTTGTTTGCTTCGTGCGGCGTTGACACCAGCACGTACAGTAACACGGCATCATGTTGTTAATGTTGCACGACCCAAGAATCCGAAAGCGAGTGGCTGGTACAGGGCGGAAAATGGCCCGGTTCCGCCGGATGACTTGCTCAGGAGGGCAACAGTCAACAGCTGGTGCAGTGATGTAGTGATGTGGTGCCTGGCAGAGCGGCTGAGGAGAGGAAGAGGAACTTGTTGTCGGTGTGTCAATGATTTAATTACACAACACAGTATGGATCCATGTCGGCAAGACCGAGACGTCACAATTGAGCCCCATGGCCCATGCCCGCAGGATGCGCTTCATCAATGGCGTAGCTCAGCTGAATCGCAATACCCCAGCCCCCCCAGTTTGACATCATCTATCTATCGCACTAGACTGGGCGCTAGTCCACCACCGCGAGCAAGTGTGAAAAAGCACCGCTGCTGGACGGATCATTGGTAGAGAGGAAGTGGTCTCCGGGACAACGATGGGGATGTTGTTGTCAAATGTGGGGAATCTTAAGGCTGGCGGCTAATGAATGGACTTAAAGTGACTTAGTCTAAGGCTCTAAGCATCACTGACCGTCTCCCGTCAACAATCATGTTTTCCCTGACGGTTCGTGCCCACCACCGTCTTTCTTTTATCGTCACCAATGCTTTCTGGAACTAATTAAGGGCTCCATTCTCCAAGCGTCTGGACTCGATCCATCCGATTTTCTATTTCAGCTTTGAGGCAATTTTTAGAAAGATCGTACCTCTTAGCCTTCAACCATCTCTACACTCCACTACTAAACGCTACGCTACACATTCAAATTGTACCCGATCGTCTTGGCCCAAGGGTCTATTCTTCTTCACGGACCCGTCGGTTGATCAAACGCTTTGTTTTTTCATTTATTTTTTCGATTTCCCGTTTCCTCGCATTGTCTTCTTGGGAATTCATTTCTCTATTTTATTTCGTCTCCTCCCCCCCCTTCCTTCTCCCGTCTCTCTGTGCTACAGAGTTATTGGAGTTTCTATTGCGCCTTTCCCCTTCCCTGTTCACACCACTCATGGAGGCATTGCTGGCGCATTCGTTTGACTATCTCTCTTCATACGAGCCAAGCAAGGTCCGGAAGGGTCTGCGACAGGTGGAAGGGCTCCTCGCACAGATCTGTTTGTCCAAGTCGAAACGACCGGCGTCGGACAAGCGGCGGTCCCTCCTGTCCTTTGGAGCTCCGCAACCCGTGCCCAAGTCCCTGTCCGAACTCAAAGATGACCCGGCTTTCAGGGAATTCTTTAAGCTTCAGGAAGGCTTTCAATGGAATGGTGAGTTACACTACCTTCCCTGCCTCCATGCATGTCGCAACATCCAGGATGCTGATTTTCTATCCACAGTCGCAATGCGCCTGGTAACATGTCTCGAGCATCTACTTGGGCGGGGCAGCAACGGTACCAATGACGCCCTTATTGTTACCACCCTTGACCTCATCCAAGGCGTGCTTCTACTCCACCCGCCCTCACGCACATTATTTGCGCGCGAGATCTACATGAATTTGCTCCTCGACTTGCTCGACCCCATCAATTGCCCAGCCATCCAATCAGCGACGCTTCTCACCTTGGTCACAGCTCTTCTGGATCACCCAGCCAATACACGCACCTTTGAGGAACTCGACGGACTACTCACCGTGACCTCACTATTCAAGCAGCGGGCCACTTCGCGCGAAGTCAAGCTAAAGCTTGTGGAATTCCTCTACTTCTACCTGATGCCAGAAACTCCGATGATTCCGACAAGCCATTCTGCGCCCAACACGGCCGTCATGGGTCATCAGCGCAGCCCCAGCAAGCTTGGCGCAGCGCAAGTGTCCAGGAGTGTCAATGTCCCGGGGGCGTACGGCGGCGGCAAAGCGCATCGGGATACACGCACCACCGACGAGAAGCAAGCATTACTAGGAAGACATTTGAATAATGTCGAGGATCTGGTGGAGGATCTCAAAGAAACCGCCCCCTTCGGCGCCACCGTCTACTAAACATCATTTTCGAGCGACAATGGGTTTCTGCGTTCTTGTGTTCTGTTTTCAGCGCGGAGCTTGCATGGATTTTTACGGTATTATGGCTGGCTGGGTTTGTTGCTTAATCGGCTTATTGGGGTTTTCCTTCGACGGTCATGTCTTCTTTCGCGACTTGGCCTGTTTTTCTATCTTCTTCCCTCCTTGGCTATCAGGGCCATTTATGTCATTTTCCCATTCTCTTTTGTCCCGTCTGGCACGGTCTTTGGATTTTCGAACACACTTCCTCCTTTATTCATTATTCCCTGGTCATGTCTCTCCTATGTTTATGGTCTTTAGCATGTGCTTACGATGATGTTTTTCATGTGCCATGTTTGCGATCGGCGCTCGATCTCTCAGCGTCCCAGCTCCGAATGAACAAAACATTCAGTATTGGTGGAGAACCTCATATCCAGTCTAGCGTGAATTTGATCTGACGGGCGCATGACTGGCCCCGTGTTCTTCTTTGAGAATGTACGTGGCTGAAAGTTGCCCTCCGGTCTTTCCGAGTAGAGTAGTCGATGCTGGGCTGCGAGTATACGAGCAATGCGTTGCGTTGCGTTGCGTTCAGAAGATCTTCAATTCAACAAACACACCGCCACTGTTGAGTATCCTTACTCGGCCCAGCTAGACTCCAAGTTGTAGTTGTCTTGCAGTGTAAGGCATAAATCCTGTAGCGGATCGGACCTACAACCATATGCGCACCAAACCTCTAGCCCAACCAGAACTCGCGAATGACCAATCCATCCAAGCAATCAATCCAGAATACCCCAGCTCGAAGATATTGCGCAAGCAAGGACTGTCCCGGTAGCAAACCGGTATATCAAGACGGTGCTTCCAATCGGCGCAAAACCTGATTCCCGAAATTCGAGCTGGAGGTATAGGGCCGGCGCCCAAAAACATGTTTGCCGCAGTAAGTTCCAACTCAGAGATGTTGATGATAAGCAAGCCTGAGCCAAGGGGGTAAGCTGATTCATCGCTGACTACAGCTACAGCTTAACCCAAAGGGCTTCGAGGCCTCAGGTTTTATGGATTGTGGGGGGTTGATTTTATTTTGGGGTACTGTGCGGTGCTGACTGCATTGAGTATCCTCCCCTTTTCCGTTGGAGTGTCCTGTACACATGAGGCACTTTCAGTGCTTTCAGGTCGGATCGTTGCTCACGTACGTCTACACGACACAGCCTGCGCTTGTTGGGTTTGTGGCGGGAAGGATGGACCTTGTTAGATGGGGGTATTATCCTGTTCTCCTTTGCGGAAAAGTACACGAGCCTTTGGAGACAATCGGAGCCCTACCCTACTGGAATTTAGGCACGGTACCACATTGTCCGATTCCTACGGAGGATTCGTGCTTCGGTCTTATGGTTTGTGCTGTTGGTTGATGGGAGTTTTTGCTTTTTGAGGGGGAATGGGTCATGGGTCGCTCGATGTGGGTGGTGAGGTGGTTTGAGTTGAAGGATGTCGATAATGAGAAGGGAGGGGAGTGAGAGGCTGAGTTGGTGAGATTAGGTAGTGGAAGGTTTATGTGTTGGGGATGTAGAAGCCGGCGGGCAGTGGTCGGGATGTGGTGGTTGAGTGCTGGTTGGATGGGATGATTGCGGAGAAAGGGCAAGAGAGAACACGATGGGTTACAGGCAATCATAAGGATGGCATTGGAGAAGATCGGGCAGGGCTTGTCTGGAGCATGGTTCTATATTTTTATGTCTAGTAAGCTAGGTAAACGTGCTTCTGAGTGAACGGGTAGTAGAGGGGGCTAATATGGTACAGAGGGTGGGTTTGGGGTAAATCGTTTCTTCTTCCTTTTCGTCGGACAGCTCTAGAAGAACTTCAACAGTCTGTCGCGGTGTTGTACAAGGTTCTCATGGCGTCGCAGCAGCTGCCCCAGCCGGTTGCGCTTCCACCCCATCTTCTCGTCCAGGATCAGGTGCGTGTATGCGAAGACGCTGGCGTCGAACAACCCCGGATTGGGCCGGTCGAAGAAGTGCACGCTGTTCCCGAGGAGTGCCGACAGGGCCTCAAATGCCTCGCCCGCTTCCGCCTCGAGCGCGCCGGCATCGATAAAGGTCGACGACTTCAAGAGCTCCGCTCGCGCAGCCTGCTGCAGCTGCAACGCCAAAGCGGCCCGTACGGCGGGGTTCGTGGTGCTCGCGTCTACATATAGGCGTCGCGCAACGGCGTCGAAGTTTTCACTGTCAACGTACAGCGCATACAGCTGGAACCAACGTTCGTCTGTTAGCATACGGAATCGTGCGGGGCCTCTCTCTTCTCTGCTTGTCACTACTCAGCCGAAAACACATACCCAGGCATTTCGTATCCGGTGATCCAGCAACGATGCGTATACTTCGAAGCGCGTGTTCAACTGTTGCTCCTCCTCACAATGCACTTGCTCAATGGCCCATTTTTGGAGTTTGCTGGAAGGAATCGGGGCGTTGTTGCCGACGGGCAGGGCGGGGAGAAGAAAAGGAAGGGCGCCGGTGGGGGATGCATGATTGCTTGATGGGATGATGTCGAACTCAATGCCGGCGAATCTCAAGTATGCCTAGAATACCACAGACGAGCATCGTGAGCGACAATGCGAGATTGAGAGGGAGTTTGGTGTATCCAATTACCTGCCACTTAAGGCATTGAGGGTTGAAGGACGGCCTCCCATGCCTAGCGCCGGCGGTATCTGTGAAAACAAACAACCGATTTCCCTGTCGATTGGACCAAGAGCAGTATGGAAGATCATTGGCAGGATAGGTGACAAGAGGAAACTTGTCGAAGATGCGCTTGACTGGTGCAGGGACAGAGAAGAAATCTCGAGCGCGCGCCGCCGCAGTGGCATCGTCCGGCGTCTGGCCGGGGGCTTCACGGCGTTCCGAAGTCATTGGAGGAGCAATGACCGGAGAAGAAGAGGATAGGCAATGTTGATGAGTATGTAAGTGTATTGTGAATTGGCGCCAGCTTCAGCTTTAGTCAGCGAGGTGTTCTTCGCCTGAAGGCAGGCGGATCGAGGAATGGAGGGTCAGAATCGTATCCAACGGAAGGCATCGCGATGGCCCTCGGAATAGTTGCGAAACAATAAACTCCGGTGCCAAGCCAATTCTCGCCTGAGGCGCCAAGGCACTACTACCGAGGCCAAAGGAGGGGTGGGTGCCTGAGGCTGCGGCTGCGGCGGGCGTCTCGGCTTATCCTTATCGATCGAGAATTGCTCGCTTTGACATTCGCGCCCACCGTCTGCATCTCCCCCGCATCTTCCTCTCCTTTGAATCTTCCTTCTTGCCTGCGGGGCTGTAGTTCGATGACGACAGCACAACAGAACGCGACGAGCGGGTTTTTGATGGCTCTGGGCTTATCACACATCGCTTGTTCTCTTCATTGTCTCCCAGCTCTCCATATCCGGAATCTGTCGCTACCTGAGTAACCGACCAGTTCGCACTCCCTCGAGGATCATTGACGACTTATCAATCGAATCACCGGATCGATAGTATCACACCGGTCACCGCCATCAACTTGACTTTGCTCGATACTGCTCTTGGCCGCTGCGTTGAGGATAGACCTGTGGCTCTAACCCTCTTGAGATTGCGCCGAGCCCTCGCGAGAAGAGTACACTGGAAGTCGTGGCACGATCGGACCCCTCTGGGCGGGGTAAAACTACTGCGTCCCTGAGTCTACCTTGGGAGCGAACGCGCCGTCAGCGGAACTCGGCCATTATCACAATATACGCCTGACGGATGCAAGATTGAGCTTCAAGATGCCCCTCGACGAAGAAGGCGCCAAATGGTCGTGGTATGGCATTGCATTTCTCCGGGTTGATTCCGCGCTTGCGCTAATATTGATCTTATATCGCTAGCGAGCCATGCATTCGTGGCCATCGGTCGTCCAAATGTCAACACTTTGACAGAATGATGATGAAAGTGCCAAAAGCTGGTCGACCTCTCGCCAGATGCCCTCATCCGAAGGGCACGTGTAGCTGTCAGAAAACATATGCTTTCATGATTCGCATCCCCAAAGGTAAGCTCGGCCCCAACCGCCTGCCTCAAGGCTCTAGATTGTCGCTCCGCGTCTTGAAAGACCCGTCCAAGGTTGCTGATCAGGTGCAGGTTCCGGTTGTTTGTGCAGACCAGTGTACCAAGTGCCCGCAGATGCAGCTGGGACCGTCTCCTCTCCGGCCGTCGGCTCAACGCCAGTGCCATCAAATGCACCTAGCAAAGTACAGAAGTCGGGGAAACGACAGATCAAAACTGCGCCAGAAACCCTGACCAAAGCGCTGAATTCCATTCCGGTATTTGCGAATCAACTCACTGAGAGTGACTTCTCCAATCGCTCCATCTCGTACCAGCCCCAGGATATGGAATCCAACAAGTCGTTCTTTGCAGCCAACCAAAATCCGGATGTGTCAAACGGCACTGGAGGAAACCATGTCTCCAAGAATCCTTCCAGTTCTGACAAAACATTACCTGAACCTAAGAGTTGTTGCACTCGTGCGCCTCAGCCAGTTGCGCCGCCGGCACCCGAAGTCCAGCGTTCTTGCTGTGCAAAGCCTAAAGCTGTCCCCCAGAGTGAATGCTCTAAAGAGATCAAAACCTCAAAGTCGGTTGGATCCCAATCATCAAGCTCCAGCGGGAACGCAACACCGTTTTCCTCCTTCTCCAACCACCAAGTCTCCAACTGGTATGACTCCCAAATAGCGAAGCAAGGTCATACCTTGTCATCATCGTCTCTTTCTCAGAGCCACGATTTATTCCCATCAATCATTCCTGACTATTTGTCCCATTACACCCCAACTTCGCTGGAAATGCCACCTCACGGGCCCTCCAACGATGCCGAGCTATCTCAAGCGTTGATGCAGCAGCCACAATTCTCAGACCCGACGGGAAATTCCAATTTCTCCTCCGCGGCAGCGAACGAGGAAGATGCCACTCATGAATGCTATTGCGGTGACAACTGTCAATGTTTGGGCTGTGCTTCTCATCCCTTCAACAACACTACCAGGCAACATGTACGAGAAATGGGACTATTGGTGGCTTTGAACGATGGAGAACAAGGCTTGGAAAGCCCAAGTAGCCGTCAGAACTCTCCTTTGTTGGGTCAACAGCCGGTGTTCTCTCCGCTGCACTATTCATATGCCAACTTCAGTCACCCATCTGATAATCTTGTCCAACCACTGGGAACGCATCCTTTCGTCGACCAGTCTGCTACACCGGGCAGTCTCAGTGGTGGCTACACAACCCCTTCCACAAATTACATACCGAATCAGCACCTGATGGAACCCTCAGAGTACTATACCCTTGAGTATCCAATAGGACTTCCGAGTGCCTGCTCAGACATAACCGGCAGTTGCCAGTGCGGGAACGATTGCACTTGCGAAGGCTGCCTCACGCACAGTGGACATAACGGTCTCGCAATCGCTCCCATGCCATCCGATACCCACCCTTGGGACAACACCAACCTCGCAAACTCCGCGGCTGATGGAGCACTGTCTGGCACATCCGAGTTGTCCACATTCGAAAATCTTTTTGCACCTTCACACTCCATGCTTTGAAATTTCCATTCTGGTCTGAATCTGATCTAAGATCAGAATCCTACGCCCTCCGTGACCGTCTGCCATGCAGGGCCTCTGGTTTGGGATATTATCGGCATTTACGTCCTCCAATGACTGACGATCGATCATGATACCCCTCCGTACACACGGTGATAGAGTATATGACAAAATTGTGTATATGCTTCCCCGGTCTTTTGATGCCTTTCAATGACACACGTTACTCCTCTCATAAATTAATTGCTCATGCTTAATCTTATTCCCGTGGACTGTGCTCACTCACAACAGCCGGGCCACACAAGAGCTGGACTGAAACCTTTTCGAGTACAGGTAGACAGATAGAGGAGCTGGCGCAATTACTAGGTCAGGGCGTGCTTGAGTTGCGCACATCCTGGATATGAGCACACAACTCAAGCGCGAGAAGCAGGCCAGGTCTTGTCCTTGACTACTGTAGATGCACCGAGAAGCCGAACAGGTCCAACGATAAATTGCATGCTAAAAGTAAAGAAAAGTCTAGAAGAACCTTCTAAACCGCACCACCACTGTGTGCCCTCACCGCCGACTTGATTTCCTTCCCAGCTATACAGGTATCATACAGAAACATATGCCGAGTTGGGTATGCTCTACCGGCGCAGAGCATCTCTGATGGGGGAGTCACCCCGACGGAAGGAAGCTAGAATCAACCAGTCAGTGCGCGTGCCATTGGGCTCAGCCAGCGATGAGAAACATACAGTCAGCCTCCTCCCAAGCACGGCCGGCACCGAAGCCCAGACCAACCCAGGCGGGCCAGGCTCTCCGCTTGAAGAGCAGAACGGAGAAGACGACACCGAAGGAGAGACCGAGGGAGGAACGGATGATGAGGGAAGAGATGGCGCGGTCCCACTGTAATGTGTGAAGGAAGATCCCCAAGGTTAGCTTAGCGTGTTCAGGAATCGTTTCGCAGAGATCGATGTATGAGGGTGTTCCGGATGATGTCAACGGAGTTTGACGGTCTGTTCGGTCAAGGTGGAGAGACGCCTCGCCGGATCATTGATCTCTTTACACCGATTGAACCAAATAGCAGGAGAGAAAAAGAGGAGATTGAGCGAGTGCTCATCAGTCGGCGTACCTTCTCGTTCAGCAGGGCCTCGCTGACGGGCTTAGTGGAGCGAGGGACCGGTACAACCGGCTGGGGTTCGTTGGAGTCGGCCATTGCGAGAAGCTTCAATTGGAATTAGTGATGTTTCTGGATGAGTATATGGACCACCAGCCGTCGGCACCGACCTAATTACAGACAAAGGCGGGGATGCCTGAAAGTGAATTAGAGCTAATTCAAGGAGGAGAGAAGAAGATTGGAGAGGAGAGGAGGGGATAACACACAGACACGAGATCAGATCGGGTGCGGATCATGTCGAGCTCTGCTACCGAATTGAAAGGCGGTCGGAAAAACTAGGCTGGGCTGGCTGGGCTGGCTGGGCTGGCTGGCTGGCTTGCCAACTGGCAAGGAACTGCTGAAAGCAAAGCATTCCGCCCGGGCGCCCGCCCGCCCGCTCGCCGCCTTTTCCCTCTGGCGTCAGTCCAACTTTTTCTCGAATAATAATTAGAATTAATCTCGGGAACACCAAATCCAAAAATTAAACCCCCCTCTCCCCTCCTCCTTCTCTTCCTCTTCCATACGGACGATGGTTGCTTCGTCCTGACCTGGTCAGACAAGCGATCTTGATTTGAACTCTCCTCCAACGACCAGGTAACTTGACTGTCTCACATCTCCATTTCGAGATGCCTTCCGTCGCGGAGGTAGGTCGTTCTTTTGCGCCTGAAATTGTTTATATCTTCTTCTTGATAGGTAGATAAGTCGGCTAAATCATCGCATCTTTTTTTTTTTTTCATACAGCGCCCGCGTTCGTCGCAGGAAGCTCTGCTCCGTCTCGAAAAAGGCACCGCATCTCCCACCGCACAGCTCAACGATGCTGCGAATATTATCGGCTTAGATCTCGCGCTATGTGCCAGTCACCCTGAAATCAACCGAACCCCCCACTTTCAGAACAACGCCGCCCCTAAAGCGGAATGGGTCCTGCGATGGTTGTTGAAGAGGCTGCGGACTGGAAAGAACTATCGTGTCGATGCTGCCTCCTTCCTCTTACTACGACAGTTGATCGATTTAATCCCGCCCAAGACACTGGCCACGACCCTGAAGGACCAGAAGTTCCTCGGAATTGCCCACGATGCTATCGCCGACCTGGAGGAGGATGTGCTGGCCGGATTAGGGGATGGGACCGCCGAGCTACTGCACTCTGGCTCGGAATCTAGTCACACTTTGGGCGATTCACCACACCGCAATGGCGACCTCGATAAGAAGGGAACCAAGAGGAAGAGGTCCGGCGCGGACGAACCCGATGCTATGGATATCGACGACCCGCCCCGTACTCCGACCTCCTGCTTTGTGGCCTTTATCCGCGCGCTGGACTGTCTGTATAGCCTGGTTATGCTGGTCGATCGGACATCAGGGGTCGATGATGTAGCGAGCTCGCATTTGAAGCACGCGCTTAAGGGGGAACCTGAATCGGTCGCCGTCACGCTGCAGAAGTCCTTCCGGCTCGCTGCCGTCATCACGACGCAACTCTTCCATGCGCAGCAAACTACAGACCTCCAGCATTTGCTCTACGTGCTTCCAGCCATTTTTGATCTGTGGGAGTTAAGGTCGTCTCGTCGTGACGATTCCGAAAAGGGGCTAAGTAATGTAGGTTGTCTGTGGAGCTTAATGTCCGGCGTACAAAAGGCTAACCGCTCACTAGGAATGTTTCTCTAAACACTGCTTCCAGAGCGCACTCAGACTACAATTCTGCGTCAACTCAATACGCCTGGACACCGATGAAAGGGCGCACGTTTTGCACGGACTAGAACGCCTCATTGCACTGCACGTGGTGCTTCCCGCCCGGTCCAGCTTCTTCGAGGGAGGCGGTTCCGGCATCGACTATTCAGCTAACGAGCCTGATTGGAGTCCTGTGAAGCCTGTCTCTGATACGTTCAGGCCCCTTCTTTGCGCGCCAGAGAGTCCCAACCCGAGCACCAGTGACAATGCCGGCATTCAGAAAAAAGCCATGTGGAAGACCGCTGAGCTATTACCGGAGTTTTTCGACATTGCAGCACGCACAGTCCCTCGGGACACGTTTAGAAGACAGAACCATGAAGGTCCTTGGTTGGAAACCCTTTTTGTCGCAGTCGCCGAGCTGGCGTACTCCATTGCGAAGTCTGAGAACACGACAGCGTACTTTACCGAGTTTGTCGCCATTCTGGAACGCCTGTTTCGTGTGGTTCTTGCTAGAGACATCAAACTGTCCCTCCATACTTTGCTTACTCACGCTGCGTATACTGGTCTCCTCAAGGAAGGCCTGTCGCAAGTGGAGTGGAGCCTCACCGCTTTGCTCATTGAACTAGGCACCGACATCTTCTTGCCCAACTCCGGGCTCAAGGACTCTGAGAAGTTGCTCAACGCTCTGCTAGAGAAGATCCTTTTGCACTGGCGCACCGGCGTTTCTCACGTCGACGATAGCTATAGGACGATCAAGAACGGCATTGTGATACCTCTTCTCCGTGGCTTCGTCGGCGCCCGAGACCTGCCAAATTTCATGCAGATATGGTACGAGCAGCTTATCGAGGTCGAAGAAGCCCGCTCGAAAGAGAAAGAGTTGATGCATTTCATTGTATGGGAAGACGATGATGTTTGCAACGAGTTCAGCGAGTTAATGCGAAATCCTCTGACCTACGCACACTCTGCTGCTCAGATGCGCGCGGCGGCAGTGGAGATCAAAGGAGACGATGGTAGCATTCAGAACTCTCCCGGCGCCTATGCGCAGATTGTCATTCTGGAATCTGGCTTCAGAAGTCGTGACCTTAGCTTCGAGGACAAGAACGAGGATTTGACTTCCATTATCCAGACTGTGACATCGACATTGTCTTCTGAACAGAAGTTACACTGGCGGTGGCGGCTGTGGAGGCTCGGCCGCAGTCTCCTGGAAAACAACGTACAGTCTACCGACAATGAACTTGGTATTGCTATTATCAAGCTTGTTGCTACGGCTGCAGAGTCGATACAGCGTGTTCACCAAGGCCGTATGAAAAAGTTTCTTGCGCCTCTGGAGTGCTTTGAGGCGTTCCAGTTTGCTCTTACCGCAATCAAAGCCACTGCAAACCCCGAACAATTCCGCTTGTTAACGAACGAGGTCACGACCCTCATAAAGTCCATCTCGGGCAAAGATGCCGTCAAATCCATCAAATCCCCATGGGACGGACGTATTGAGACGCTCACATCGCCCACCACCTTGGCGTTGGCCTATTTCTTGAGCTTGGTCCGGAATCCTCATATATGGCCCCAGGTGGAGTCTGAAACCAGACGCTCTCTCTTCGCGCATGTTTTGTCGCTGGCAACCTCCCAGTATAAGCCATCGCCATCTACTCTCGAAACTGTCAATCCCGATTCCAAGTATCTTCAGGCTTGGGCAAGCCTCGTCTGCCATGAGTACCTTCTCAATGCACCGTCAATTGCGGTCGATCTTATTGCGGTGCTGTCCGAGCGGGTCAAAGAAGACGTTCTTAATCGCAGACTATACATCGAAAGTCTTCAGAGAATTCCCGCCCCGCTGGTCACGCGTGGACAGAGAGCGGTCTTGTTGGATTTGCTGCAGGAGGTCATCGCACAAGAAGGTAGCACTCCTGAGGTTACTGTGGGAATGCTGTCTCTGATGGCCAAGTTGGCCGAGATGCCGAAGTCTACGGCGGCTTTGACCAGCAATTGGGAGCCACTCTGGACGGTTGCCAAGGCGGTCTCTCTGCAAGGAAGCGATATCGACCTTCAGATCATGAAGGCTTACCGAAATCTCCACCGAGCAGTTATTGCCAAGTTGCTCGTCCTCTCCGACGATGAACGGCAGCGCTTGTTCAAGAAGATGTATCGCAAAGTGTCGGCCAAGGCACTTAAGCTGCAGTCCTTGAATCGTGACTCCATGGATTGCTTCTATCTTAGAATTTCGCTGTCTCAGTTGTGGCTCAACAGAAAGGCACTTGAGGGTGTCTTTGATGAGACCGAGCTTGCTGCTTGCCGTAAGAAAGTGTTTGACTTGGTTGTTGCGGAGGTCAAGTCTGTCAAGACACAGTGCAAGAAGCAGCAGCTGGAAGATACTATCACACTGATTAAAATCCTCGACGCGCTAGAGGACTTTGAAGACCTTGCGATGGAACACGCCGAGGTCGAGAAGTTCTTGTCCAGGATTGAAAGTTATGTTGAAAAGTCGGTTGACTCGGCTTCCTCCCTGAGAAGACTCATTCGACGACGTGTTTTGGCCGGGCGAGGATCCGAGAGGAGCATCACACAACCTGTCATCCAGTGTGCGGAATCCCTCCCCTTGCAACATATGTATAGCGAAGAGCAGCGGATCTTCATCCGCTCCACCAGTGCTAGGTTCCGAACCATGACTGCGGACGAATTGACCCGGGTGATCCAAGACATCCGCAAAATCGGCTTCGTTGGGGAGAACGCTGAGTATCACTTGCTTATCGCCGGCTTGGCTATTGCTTCACTGCCCTCCGTTGAAGACAAGGAAAGCCAAGCCGGCCACGAACTGGGGTTGGTCTTTACTGATGCCACCAATTCTTTGCTTCAGAACAAATCCATCGAACCATTTACATTCGCTACTGAGTGTTTGGATATCATACTGCGTAACCACACGCGTTGTGTCACGCAGTTCAACATCGATAACCTGTTGGGAACGATCGCGGTGTGTACCTCCAAGTCTGGTCCCTGCATCGACCCTGCATACGCTGGAACGGTCTATATCCGTCTCTGCCGCATTATGGGTCTCCTTCTCGGTCTTCACCGTCAAAAACTTGGCGGCCGCTTCCACCTTATCAATCCTGTTATCAGTGGCTTGCTGGATTGTCTCTTTGCTCGCTCCAAGAAGCGCAGTCGGACCATGTCGCACGAAAAGAAATCGGGGCAGCAGCCTTATTGGCTTGCTCCATTGCAGGCCTCGCACGCTGTGCACTTCACCCGTCTTCTAACCTCCCTTTGCGACCCGACGGTCTCGGCCGTCTCGAGGCCGACGCAATCTGGGGTGGGCTTCGAAGGGTTGACCGATCAGACAAAGAAGGCTAAGCGCATTGCCGGGCAGTATCTTCAGTACCTGATCCAGGATTATACGCAGAGCGCTCTTCGCGGGTCTCTTTCACCCGACGTGAAGGCGGCGATCATCCCGGGACTGTATGCCGTGCTCGACGTGATGTCGCGCGATACGATGCGGGCGCTGAATGCAGGACTGGATGTCTCTGGACGGGCAGTGTTCAAGGCTCTGTATGACGACTATGTGAAGTTTGGAAAGTGGAATAAGGGTTAGTAGGTCAAGTCAGAGTATGGGGGGGGGTGATGATGGTGGTGGTGGTGGTCCGGTTTGTTGATCATGACATGGTGATGTGTCCGTGTTATTGTGTATTTATTTATTACTTTGCATTGTCCTGGGGTTTGGCTGAGTGGGTTTGTTTTGAGGGATCATAGATGGCATGTATTGTACTTTGCAATGATTTACAAGGCAACAAGCCTGTGCTTACGGCAACTACTCGATTTCTCCAGAACTTGTCGATTTGATAGAATCAGGTATGGGTAATATGGACCACTAACATGGTCAAGTTATAGTCATCTACAGGCGCATTTGTAGCTAAATTAAGTACATGGAATCGTATGACTAAATCTCACCTAAACCGACATCCCCCCTGATTCGCTCTACTACACTGGAATCAAGGTACTTAGCCGCTGGCTTCAGGCGCAGGGTCTTTACTTCGACTCACTGAAATGAACTGCTGTTGGTAATGAAAAGCCTTAGAATATCTTGTAGAGGGGTACTTTCACATCAGTTTTGCCTATACTGGTGCCTATACTGGTGGACAAAAGCAAGATCATGCTTATCACGCCATTTACCACATCCCTGCATGCTGGCTCAGGCGCTGTGGCTCAGAGACAAGTGAATGACATGAAGTATACCTATAACATCCATACTGTGGGCCACGGAAGAGGCGCAGGCGAGTCCGGTTATCTCGTTGCCTGTCCAAATCTGCCTCTTGCATGGGTGAATGGCCTGTGGCGCCTATTAGCTGTGCGGCACAGCAATCGGTTGGAGAACGAATGCATCCGGGAACTCGCAGCCTTGTCCACGGTGTCAAAGACAGGTCTAAGACCAGGCTGTGCTGTGCAGTGCCACCTGGGGTTCGAATGCGATATATTATTGGTATCGATGGTGTCTTCTGTCTTCATCTTCAATTCCCACCCCCTCCCCAACCGCAACCCCCCTCCTTCATCAAACTCAAGCCCGTTGAGAGGCAGGCCATCACGATGGCATCTCGTACTGACCGGCTCGCCAAATACTTCAACCTTGTCCTCAGCGGTAAACGACCGGTTGGGACCGTTGAGAACTTTACACTGCTCCTGGAAGCGATTGTCGAGAAGAAGAACGACCGCGCAGCATGCGTTGAGCGCATCGTCGCCAGCCCCGCTGCGCGCCACGCCATCCACGCCGGGATCCGACTCAACACCGACCCCGACTTCTTGAACCAACACACGGCGGTCTTCTTGCAGTACCTCGCTGACCCAGCGGTCAAGACCCTCTGTAGTGGCCAGCATCTGCGAGTTCTCCTGGGGCTGGTGATCGAGCCGCGCACCGTGTGGAATGCGTTCACGACGGCCTTCCACGCCCAGCGCCTCACCGAGCCGGCGGTCCAGGCCTTGGCCTGGCTCATGATCGAATGCCTCATCACCCACGCGGCGGCCACTGATGGGGCCGATCTGGTGAGCGATGCCCGGACCGTGGTCGACAGTGGCGCTCTTCTGCGGTCGACGGCCCCGGAAACTCGCGCGTACGGCCACAAGCTGCAGCAGGTGGTGGAGCTCCAGGCCAGTTCGATGAACACGGTCTTCGAAAATGCCGACTACGGCCCCGGCGGCCGGCATGACAATGACCCCGTCGATTATCGCCAGATCGCCATCTATCCCACCAACGACGAGTTGTTCCGGTCGGCGGCCGAGAAACCGTTCTATCGGCGCGCGGACGAGATCCTGCGCCTGCCCGTGGGGAAGCGGGCTGCAGGCCATCTCGATAATCAGTTCCGGCTGCTGCGCGAGGACATGCTCGCGGACATCCGCGAGGAGCTGCAGGCGTTGAAGGGCAGGAAGAAGCAGAGGAAAAGACGTAAGACCGTGACGACGCTCAACGGCTTGTCTTTGGAAGGGATATGCAATGGCACCGAGAAGCGGATGACCCCCTGCGGCTTGGTGATCGCCTGTCGGCAGGGTCTGGAGGCGTTGACAGCCCGCGGGGACAAGGAAGATCGCAAGGCGCTTCTGAAGAGCGACCGCGGCTATCTCCGCCATCAGTCGTTTGGCTGTCTGCTCCGCGGTGGGGAGGAGATTGTCGCCTTCGCCACGGTGGATCGACAGGTTGACTATCTTCTCGAGGACGTCCCCAAGATCGTCTTGCGGATCGTGGGGGACGAGGCCGTGAGAAAGACGCTCTCTTACTTCAAGCTCTACCGCGACCTCGCGTTCGTATTTGTCGATACGGCGGTGTTCGCCTACGAGCCCATTCTACGACGTCTTCAGGAGAAAGCCGAGCTGCCTCTGGCGGAGGAGTTGCTGGACTATCGACATGATAGCGAGATCGCCCGCGCCCACACTATTGATGGACGGCTGGTTGAGGGGCTGGATCAGGGTGTACGAACACTGCAGGACGTGCTCACCACTGACAAACCCATCAGCCTCGATGCATCGCAGATGCAGTCGTTTGTGTCCGGCCTCACGCAGAAGATCAGCTTGATTCAGGGCCCACCAGGTAACTACGTTTTTCCTTATCTGAGTGACGGCGACTGGCTGACCTGAATCGTCGTTCTAGGGACTGGAAAGTCGTTCGTCGGTGCTCTCATCGCCAAAGCTCTATTTAACCACAGCAAAGAAGCTATCCTGGTGATGTGCTATACGAACCATGCCCTGGACCAGTTCTTGGAAGATCTGCTGGACATTGGGATCAGTTCATCCGCTATCGTTCGACTGGGCTCCAAGTCCTCTCAACGGACGGTGTCGCTCAAGCTCTCTGAGCAGCAGACCAGCTCGAGGCGGACCCCGGCTACCTGGCGGATTCTTGATGAGATCAAAGAACAGGCTACGGATTTGCGGGAGACTCTCAACGGCGCTGCTGGGAACCTTTTCAACTTCAAGATCAACCCCGACACCATCCTTGAATACCTTGAGTTTGAGGAGCCACACTATTATGAAGCCTTCAGCCCCCCATTTAACCCCGACGGGATGACTCTCGTCGGTGAAGGCGGCAAGGCAGTCACATCGCATTACTTATACAGTCACTGGGTGCAAGGGAAGAACTACCCCACAGCAATCCCCAATCAGCTCAGCGAGCAAGCCAACGGTGTGTGGCGAACGAGCAAAGATACTCGCCAAGCAAAGCTGGAATCTTGGACCAAGCTTCTGCTCGAAGAGCAGGTCACTAATATCCAGAGTCTGATGCGCAGACTGGACAGGTGCGAGGCAAGGCGCGCAGAGCTGTGGAGCGAAGCGACCCGCGAGATTCTCCGGTCGAAACGGATCATCGGATGCACCACGACTGGGGCCGCAATGCACGCTCGAGATCTTGGTGCTGTCTCCCCTGGCATCGTGCTCCTGGAAGAAGCCGGGGAGATTCTCGAGTCGCACGTCCTCACGGCCTTGGGATCCCACACTAAGCAGCTGATCATGATCGGTGACCACCAGCAACTGCGACCCAAAATCAACAGTTACAGCCTTTCGGTGGAGAAAGGATCGGGTTACGATCTGAACCGGTCCCTCTTCGAGCGATTGGTGTTGTCGGGATTCCCGCATTCCACTCTAGCAAAACAGCACCGCATGGTACCGGAAATTTCTTCCCTCGTGCGCAGACTGACATACCCGGAGCTTCAGGACGGCGAGAAGACTTTGAATCGACCCGCCCCGAGAGGGCTGCAGGATCGCGTCATCTTCATTGACCATCGCCATCCGGAGGGGAGCTTGGGTGGGGTGGCTGACAGGAACGACAGTGGTGGTAACGCAAGCAAGCAGAACCCTTTCGAGGTGCAACTGGTTCTCAGCATCGTTCGATATCTCGGCCAGCAAGGGTATGGCACTGACAAGTTGGTGGTACTGACTCCTTACCTGGGCCAGCTCCATCTCCTTCGTGAGGAGTTGCGCAAGGAAACAGACCCTATACTCAATGACCTGGACTCCTATGACCTCGTCCGTGCAGGACTGATAACTCAAGCGAGCGCTCAGCACAGCAAGCGACCGATCAAACTGTCCACTATCGGTAAAATAAGAGTTCTTCGGTTCGATACGAGTACTTGCTAACCCGCTCACAGATAATTATCAGGGCGAGGAGAGCGAAATCGTCATCGCGAGTTTGACGAGAAGCAACAAGAACGGAGACATCGGCTTCATGGCGGCCCCACAGCGGCTCAACGTACTCCTCTCCCGCGCTCGAGATGTCCTCATTATGATCGCAAACTCGAACACTTTTCTGAGTAGTAAGAAAGGGGAAGGTGTTTGGCGGCCTTTTGTCGACCAGCTCCAGACGAGTGGACACCTGTACGATGGCCTGCCCGTCAAATGCGAGCAGCACCCCAAGACACTAGCAGTTCTCCAATCGCCTGACGACTTCGACGCAAAGTGCCCTGATGGAGGGTGCGAACAGCCGTGGTGAGTTGCTGGTTTCTTGATTTTGGGTTGAATCGACGGTGGCTAATCAGCGCGACAGTGGGACGAAGCTAAAATGCGGGCTGCATGACTGTCCCCAGAAGTGTCATCAACTGTCAGATCATTCCAAAATGCAATGCCAAGCGGCTATCGATTGGATATGCCCGCGTAACCATAAACAGATAACGCCATGCTTCCAACACAAGGGGCAGTGCCGTCGTTGTGCTGAGGAAGACAGGGAGGCCGAGCGCCGACGGCAACGGGACATGGACCTCGACGCAAAAAGACAAGCCAAGCAGCAGGAATATGCACGCCAGCTAGCCCTAATTCAACATGAGATTGCCGTTGAAAGACGACTCCAGCAAGAGAAGCGGGATGAGGAGGAACGGCAGCGTGTTCTCCAGCAAACCCTCGACGATCTGGAACAGTTGAAAACGCGTGGTGCCGAACGCAAGAGAGACACCTCGCCAACTGCTGTCAACGCTGACCAGGCCAGTCAGAAACCTGAAACACTGCCCGATCGGAGTAAGATCCTCAGCCAGACAGCAGCAGCATCATCATCAAGGGCCACGACCAGCCCCGCCGGGACGCAAGCTTTGTCTCCCTCGGGGCAGGACTGGGCATACCAAAAGAAGTACGAAGGCGCACAAAGCAAGGAGCTAGACCAGCTGATGGGGATGATTGGGCTGGAGAGCATCAAAGCCAAGTTCCTCAACATCAAATCCCAAGTCGATGCCGCGGTCAGGCAGGACATTGATTTCCACGCCGATCGGTTCGGCTCAGTCCTCCTCGGAAACCCGGGGACGGGGAAAACCACCGTTGCACGCATCTACGCGGAGTTCCTCACGGCTATGGGGATCATTCCTGGGAGCTTTATTGTCGAGACCACCGGATCGCGACTCGCCAACGGTGGCGTGTCCGACTGCGAGAAGCAACTTAACAAGATCCTCAACAGTGACGGGGGCGTGCTTTTCATCGACGAGGCTTATCAGCTGGCGCAGAGCAATGGCCCTGGGTCTCAGGTCCTCGACTTCCTGCTGGCCGAGATCGAAAACCTCACGGGAAAAGTGGTAGTGGTTCTGGCAGGATATCGACGGCAGATGGAGAAGTTCTTTGCCCACAACCCCGGCCTCCCGAGTCGATTCCCGCATGAATTCGTCTTTGAGGACTACACCGAGCCGGAGCTCCGTCGGATCCTCGAGTTTCAGGTCAACAAGAAGTTCCGAGGGAAGATGAAGGCCGAGGACGGTATGGACGGGTTGTACTGCCGGATCGTTGCGCGTCGGATCGCCAGACAACGAGGCCATGAGGGCTTTGGCAATGCGCGCACGGTGGAAAATGCCCTCGCACGCATCACGGCGCGCCAGGCCGCACGACTCGCCTGTGAAAGAAGGAACAAGACCCCAGGTCAACCGCCCATCGATGATTTCCTGCTCACGAAGAACGACCTTCTCGGTCCCGAGCCCAAGAAAGCGTTGCAGGATTGTTCTGCTTGGAGAAAGCTGCAGGATATGATCGGTCTGGCCGCTGTCAAGAATACCGTCCGCGCCTTGTTGGACAGTATGCAGGCGAACTACGAGCGCGAGCTTAAGGAGAAGCCTCTGGTCGAGTTCACACTCAACCGCGTGTTCCTTGGGTCACCGGGAACAGGTAAAACGACGGTCGCTCAGCTCTACGGGCAGATTCTTGTTGACCTTGGATACTTGTCGAACGGTGAAGGTGAGTGGTACAGTGATTCCAGTGTTTAGTGGCGAGAGATGTCTAACCATATAATTGGTTCTAGTGATTGTCAAGAATCCAGCAGACTTCATCGGGAGTGTTATCGGCGGATCTGAGCAGAATACGAAAGGTATTCTGGCATCCACTCTGGGAAAGGTTCTCGTCATCGATGAAGCCTATGGTCTTTTCGGCGGTGGAACTCGCGACGCAAGCGGCTCGAACTCCAACCAATTCAAGACAGCGGTGGTCGACACAATCGTCGCAGAGGTACAGAGCGTTCCGGGAGACGATCGCTGTGTTCTGCTACTGGGCTACGAAGAGCAGATGAAGGAGATGTTCCAGAACGTCAATCCGGGGCTTTCCAGGCGATTCGCTATCGATGATGCCTTTGGCTTTGCCGACTTCTCCGACCTCGAGCTGCGACAGATCCTCGATCTCAAGCTCAAAGATCAGGGGTTTGTCACCTCCGACAAGGGTGCCAAGGTGGCGATGGAGATCCTCGCCCGTGCTCGCAACCGTCCGCACTTTGGCAACGCAGGCGAGATTGACATTCTGTTGAATGGCGCCAAGCTCCGTCAGCAACAGCGACGGTCGGCCGGGATCGGCAACCCTAGTCTCGAGCACTTGGAGCCTCAGGATTGGGACCCCGAGTATGATCGGGGAGAACGGAACGAAACGAATATCCGGATGCTGTTCCAAGACACCGTCGGCTGCGACGCCATCATCGAAAAGCTGGAGGATTTACGCCTGACCGTCAAGAACCTCCGAGAGCTTGAGATGGACCCCAGGCAACAGGTGCCGTTCAACTTCCTGTTCCGGGGGCCTCCAGGAACCGGTAAGACAAGTACAGCCAGAAAGATGGGTCAGGTGTACTACGATCTGGGTTTGCTGTCATCCGTGGAGGTCGTCGAAAGCTCAGCAACGGATTTGATAGGGCAGTATATCGGTCAGACCGGTCCTAAGACGCAAGAGCTGCTGGAGAAATCGCTCGGCAAGGTTCTCCTGATCGACGAGGCCTACAGACTCGCCGAAGGGCAATTTGCGCAGGAGGCAATGGATGAGATTGTCGACTGCATCACCAAGCCCAAATTCTTCCAGAAACTTATCATCATCCTAGCAGGTTACGACCGGGACATCAATCGTCTCATGACCATCAACCCAGGCTTGACCAGTCGGTTCCCGGAAGAGCTTGAGTTCGCCAGCCTTACACCCGACGCTTGCATCCAGCTCCTCACGAAGCTGCTCCAGCAGCAGAAGTCCGATTCCTCGCAGAAGACCACCGGGTTTGACCTGGACGCATTGGAGTCTCCGCGGGCCGAGTTCACCAAGGAATTGCGGAGCCGATTCACGAGACTCACGCAGACCGCGAACTGGGCCAATGCGCGTGACGTCCAGACCATCTCGAAGTCAATCTTCAGAGCTGCGATTATGACCATGCGCGACAAGACGATCGTCATCTGCGAAGAAGTTATCAGCGGAGAGATCGACAAGATGCTGTCAGAGCGCACCAAGCGCACAGCAAACAAGTTCGTCTCCAGGAATCCTACGCTCGATTTACTCCAATCCCAGGGATTCGGTCGGCAGCCCGTCACCCCGGTGCTCACCACAGCAATCAACCCGCCTGCAGCCTCCGAGGATGCAGCCGCAACCAAGAAAGAACCGGCTGCGCCTCCAGCGACCCCAGCACCGGAGGAGATCCGTCTGGGCGCCATCACCAGGGACGACGGGGTATCGGATGAAGTCTGGGAGCAACTCGAACGAGACAGACAAGCCGCACAGGTAGCAGAGGACCGATACAAAGCATTGCTCGACGCGGAGCGCGAGGCGGAGAAAGCAGCTAATGACCTACCTTCTGATCTCCCCGATGCTCCGGCCAGATCGTCTGACCCCGAAGTCGACGCGGAAGCTAAAAAGCAGCGTGAACAGCGCCGGCTCGAAGAGCTGGCCAGACGAGCTAAGCTGGATGAACTTCGGAGGAAGCGTGAGTTGGAGGAAGAGGCCAGGAAGAAGGAACAACAGATCCAACGGAAGCTGCGTTCTATGGGCGTTTGTGTTGCTGGATACTGGTGGATCAAGCAGGAGCACGGGTATCGGTGTGCGGGAGGCAGCCATTACATCTCGAATGAGGCTCTGGGGGTTTGAGTCGGGTTACTGGGATAGTTTGCGGATGGCTTGATTGTCGATCATTTATTGTTTTTGTTTAAGCTCATATTCGGAGGGAAGATGTCAAGAACGCATGTTCCGTATACCCGAGGATTTTTTGTCCGTCCTTTGATGTATAAGATTGTGCAAAGCCTGGTCATTGATCATCGATCGAAGGCAAAGAACACTTCGAGCGGGTAGAAGATGGAAGATATCATACTTTGGCTTTTTGTGAAGTTGAGAGCTGTATTCACGATTCCAGTTTAGTCTCATCTTTGTGTTAAGATTTAGTACTGAAGCAAGACTACTCGTTAGGTAATGTAAGCGGTGAAGATAGTTGATCAACCAGTTGTGCTACGGGTTATGAGTGGGTTATGCTGACCAGATGAGTCAGCCAGCATAATGTGCGACAGCGGCATTTAGCAGCGACATCGGATCTCTGTTCTTCTGTTCTTCTGTTCTTCTGTTCTTCTGTTCTTCTGTTTTTCCAGGCACCCTCCACTGTTCCAGACCGGACCCGTGGGGAAACAAAAAGTGCGGACATTACGGGCATGGGCTGATTTCTTTCCGTTATATCTTTAATCTTTTACTCGATCTCATCGAGTCAGCGGGCCCCTGGAGATGATTAGATACTATCATACTAAGCGATATTAAGAGATACGCCCCACCAGGCCACCTTAATTGCCGCCCTTTTTTCCTTTTTGCGGAGAAACCAGTGGAGAGGAATTTGGTCTCGCTCCACTCTCGCTGATAACGGCTCGCTGGCCAGGAATTGGAATTTGCTTACTCGACCGAATCGAGCAACGAAAAATGATATCCATGATCCATCTACGATAGTCTGTCTGGTTAGGTACTGGCACGGGTGCCTCATCGCGCTCGGGGCTCCCGTTCCACCATCCATGGCGAGCGATAAGAAAGGCCCATGGCTGGATGATCTTCGGCCCATCTGACCAATTTTCGAATCCTTATCTTGCGTCAAGGAGGCGGAGGGGGCGCGGGTTCGAATTGGTCCTTTTCGTCCTTGTCGTCCCTTTTTCATGTCATGATGGCGTACGGGGAAAATGCCACTATCAGGGGCCCTCTGGGCCCAGCTGATTGGCTTGCCGAGAGAATCAATGACGAGGGCGATGATACGGTACGTTCCGACTCACCTCCAAATTGATCCCACTCGTTTATCTGTTATAGCATCTGGTATAAATATACTAATACTAACTTATACATCGCTGCGATGGCTGCCTGGCTTAGCTGGTCCTTTAGTACTTTCGTCTCTCTTCTTTGCATATCTCCCTGCCTTTCCATCTCCCATCCAGCAGGCTGAGTCGCTCGTCCATCCATTCATCGTCGAAAGATCGCGCCTTCCCCGCCAATCTTGTACATACTACCTGTTGGCATCGCGAGATTTTGACTGGGCTGGCCTAGCTTTGGAGTGCATTGCCTACCCCCTTCCCCACCGCTCATCATGGAAACAACTCGTCTGCAACGATGGCTGAAGAAACTGGAGGTGTCCGCGGAGCCTGGATTGTCCAACACTCAGTTGATGTTGATGAACCATGATTTACAACCAGGTACGTTGGTCGACTGACGGAAGGGTCGCTGTTCGCGACGTGGTCCTCTCTCTGGCTCTCGCGCACACACTGACCGGGATGGTTTTGGATTCCTGCAGTTGAACATGAACGTCGACAATGGGGATGGTACAACTTCGTTGCCTTTTGGATAGCAGATTCTCTCAATATCGTGAGTACCGCTGCGAGCATCTTGGCCGACCCCGGCCTGCCGCCTTCTGAGCTGACAGATCCGTTTGTCCGACTAGAATACCTGGATGATTTCCTCCTCGATGATTGTTGATGGCCTGTCATGGTGGCAGTCGTGGATATGTGTCTGGGTTGGGTACTTCATTGCCGCATGTTTTGTGTGCTTGACTGGTCGCATTGGTGCCGTCTACCACATCTCCTTCCCTGTCGCCTGCCGCTCAAGTTTCGGCATCTGGGGGTCCTTCTGGCCCGTATTCAATCGAGCTGCCATGGCTGTCGTGTGGTACGGTGTCCAAGGCTACATCGGAGGTAAGAAAGCCCTGGCGCCGTTGCTACGCGAACCAGCCGCGATGGCTTGATCGGAGTATATCTGATGTGTAACAGGCGAGTGTGTGACCCTGATGATCCGATCCATATGGCCCAGCTACAACAACCTGCCCAACGGGATCCCTGCCAGTGCCGGCGTCGATACGAAGAACTTTCTGAGTTTTTTCCTGTTCTGGCTGCTATCTCTGCCTGCGCTCTGGTTTCCCGTGCACAAGATCCGTCATCTCTTCACCGTCAAGGCCATCTATTCGCCCATCGCTGCCATTGCGTTCTTCGCCTGGGCCATCTCCCGCGCCAACGGCATCGGCCCCATTGTCCACCAGCCCGCCTCGGTGCACGGCAGCGTCCTGGCCTGGGCCGTGGTGAAATCGATCATGAGCTGTCTGAGCAACTTCGCCACTTTGATTGTGAACGATCCGGATTTCTCCCGGTTCTCGCGGACACCGAAAGATGCGCTGTGGTCCCAACTGCTTACCATCCCGATCGGATTCGGAATTACCTCATTCATTGGAATCATCGTCTCCTCATCGTCGGCCGTCATCTTCGGCGGTGACTTTGTCTGGAACCCGCTGGACCTGCTGGGCAAGTTCTTGGACGGGGCAAGCTCCGCTGAGCGCTTCGGGGTATTTATCATCTCGACGGGCTTTGCTCTGGCGCAACTGGGGACCAACATTTCCGCCAACTCGGTCTCTGCGGGTACCGATATGACGGCCCTGCTCCCTCGATACATCAACATCCGCCGAGGAAGCTATGTCTGCGCCGCGATCGGCTTGGCGATGTGTCCAGTATGACGAACCCTGTTCTTATGACTTGTACAAGGACTTTGACTAACCGAGCCTAGTGGAAACTCCAATCGTCGTCAAACCAGTTCACCACCTACCTGTCGGCCTACTCAGTCTTCCTATCCTCCATCGCGGGCCCCATCGTGTGCGACTACTATCTCGTTCGCAAGGGCTATCTCCAAGTGAAAGACCTGTACAACGCGAGCCGCAGTTCGCCGTACCATTACATCTGTGGCTTTTCCTGGCATGCATACGCCTCGTACATTGCCGGCATTCTCGTCAATATTGTGGGCTTTGCCGGAGCGGTGGGCCGAAAAGTGCCGGTTGGCGCGCAATACATCTACAACATCAACTACTTTTCCGGGTTCGTCGTGTCGGCCGTAATGTACTATGCGCTGACGCGCTTCTTCCCCATCCCTGGCACCAGCGACACGTGGCATGAGGTCAAGGTGGAAGGTGTTCTGTCGGTTGCGGATGGCGAAGAGGTGGACGGCGAAGAGGAGAACACTGCGGGCAAACCGATAGACTTTGCGGCGACTGTTGATCAGAAGCATCCAAAGTCGCGGGCGTCCTCGCTTGTATGATGATTGATGACGAGACACGATTTCTTTTCTTATGATGACAGTGCATTAATTTGTTGCCTGATGATGAGCACAACCATTTTTGTAATTTGACACATACCCACACAGAATCATACAAGTATCACTCGGTGTTTCTGCCAGGATAGGTTTGCATCTCCATGCTTAGTAATTTCCTGATTTCGTATCTGGGGGAATACTTGAACCTTGTAGCGATCAGATTTACTCCGAGTCCGCGGCGGGGCTGCTTGAGGAGACAGTGACGCGCTGCTCCAGGTGGCACGTGGGGAAAAATATACAATACCAGGATTCCCCTGTGTACACGCTAAATACAGTTACTCCGCAGGTTCATCAGCTTCTTCCTTTGTTTTTTTTTGCCGAGAACAGGCATAGCATGTCATCTGGTGGTACTCTTCCCAGAGCCCTCTCGACCCGTTCGTTGTTGGTGGTCTAGCATCTTATCCAGTCATCGTCTGCGCTGGCTGGCTCACGATATCGTGGAATCAATCTACTTGACTCTACGCCCTACGCTCCGCGACGATGACTTCTGCCATCCTGCTCGTCGTCCAGTTCCTCCTGGCCGATCTCCTGGCCCACGTGCTTTACAATTACTATCTCCACCCGCTGGCGCGGTATCCGGGTCCCTTCCTGGCTCGGATTACGAATATCTGGTATGTCGGCAGGTCCTCTTTACTGGCGATCCATAGTGCTAAGCCAGCCCCAACCCCAGGCGCTTCGCAAGCTTCCTCCGCGGCCAGCACCATCTCACAGAAGAGAAACTGCACCAGCGCTACGGCCCTATCGTCCGGGTGGCCCCGAACTGGCTCTCGTTCTCGCAACTCCCCGCCTTCGAGGCCATCTACGGCTTCCACAAAGCGATCGAGAAAGACGACTTCTACACCTTCGGGGAGCCGCGCCCCCAGCGCGACGTCAGCGTCTTCGCCACGCAGTCGAACCCCGCCCACCGCCAGAAGCGCCGCAGGATGCTGGGGCCGGCCCTGACGCGCACCAAGGTCCTGCGCTACGAGCCGGTGATCGCGAGGCATGTGGCCATGTTGGTTGCGCGGTTGGAGGCGGTATTACTGGAACAGGAGGCACGGGGACAACACGCACATTCCGGACAAGTGGAGGTGGAGGTGAACGTGGCGCCGCTCGTCCACCGCTTCACCCTGGACGTGATGCTGGACATCCTCTTCGGGCCGGCGGTGGGCCCGCACCCCTACACGGACAATGAGATCGCCGGGGACCTCGGCGCCAGTATCCGGTATGTCAGCAAGATGGTCTGGAGTTACTCGCTCTGGCCGGCGTTCGGGTGGCTGATGAATACCCGTCTGGCGGTGGCTTGTCTGCGGCGGCCCCGGTATAACGCGGCTGGCGCGATGGTCGGGTTGAACGGGCTCATGCACCGCGCCGCCGCGGCGATTCTGGGGACTCCGGAGGTTTTTGTTCGGGGGCAGGGTTCGCAGCAGCAGCAGCAACAGCCGGGGATTGTGGAAAGCTGGCTAAGGGTGGGGATGGGGATGGGTTCGTCGGCGGGTGGTGTTGCAGACAACCACCACCAGAAGATGACGCCGGCGGAGGCTGTGTCCGAGGCCTTCAATTTGGTGTTTGCTGGTCCCGGCAGCATGGCTGCTGCCTTGACGGCGGTTCTTTACCAGCTGGGTCTTCCGGAGGGTCAGGTCTGGCAGGAGAAGCTGCGCGCCGGCGCGGGGAGTGAGGCGCTTGGGGGCTCGACCTCGATGGAGGGCTCTTCGCCGTCGCTGTCGCCGCCGCTCGAGCTACAGGCTGTCATCAAAGAGACCCTGCGCTTTCGCGCCCCCTTTCCGACGGCGTTCCCGCGAGTGATACGGTCGGGTGCTGAGATGGTGATCCCAGGCCTGTCCCATCCCCTGCCGGCGGGCACGACAGTCTCGGCCAGCACGTATGTTCTGGGTCGGTCGCGGGAGATCTGGGGCGAGGATGCCGACCAATGGGTCCCGCAGCGCTGGTTGTTGGGGAGCGCCGACAACGACGACGACGAAGAATCTCGTCGGCAGATGGACCGCCGGTTCGTCGCGTTCAGCAGAGGGCCCCGGGGCTGCAGTGGCCGCGATCTGGCGTCGCTTATTCTTGCCAAGGCTGTGAGGGCGATCGTGCAGCGGTGGAGATTCTCTGCGTCTGCTGCGGCTGAACTGCGGGGCGCGAGCTTTCTGGAAATGCAGTATGACCTGTGCCAGCTCCAATTCGTGCAGCGGTCGTCGTCGTCGTCCGATTGATCATCGTGACGACGGTGGGTGACTCAAAGAGCCAGCTGTAGTACATCGGGGACCCTTTTGGGATGCCGAAGAGGAAGGCTGAGTCGGAAGCGGAGAGACGAAAGGTGGTGGATTGGATGCGATGATACCGCTTTGGGATCCCGCCGCGGATCTCGTCCCCACCCGCTGACTCGAGTACGAGTATATAATGGAGCTCTAGGGAGCTCTTGCTTTTGTCGATCGCTGGACTCAACCCACTCGACATCTTTTTGTTTTCCTCCTCCTTTCTTTTCTATCTCTCTACGTGTCCGAACGGTGGTCTTGACGTCCTTTCTTTCCCAACAATCCACCAGCAGGCACTACAACAATGCTGTCCGGCGGCGCTCTGCCCCAGACTCTAGGCTCGATCACCGCCACCAAAATCAACGAACTCTCGAAGCAACGGAATTTGTTCGAGCAACAAAGGCAAGAGATCGCCAAAGCCGCCGAAGATGCCACCGATCTACGCACCAAGACCAAAATTCTGCTGGACGGGGTGACCAGACTCAAGGGCTATCCGAACATCGCCATCGATCGTCACGACGATCTGGATGCAGACCATTCCGCAGGCGACGACACGTTCGTGAAAGACCTGTCCGAGGGCGCGGAGTACGCTAATATCCGACGCTTCCTCCTCCAGAGCCAGTATGACCCGTCCGTCTCGGAGCGCAGCCTCAAGGGCTGGATCGCCAAGCTGGAGAAGGAGCTTCAGTTTCTGCAGCTCCGGCACGAGCATGCCTCCTTCTACAGTGATCTGGTGACGGAGTGGCTGGGCGACCTCAGCGCGGGGGAGCCTGTTGCTCCGAGTGCAGCCGGTGCTGGCGCCGGCGCCGACGAGAACAGTGCGAGCTTCGAGCAGGTCGGGCGCGCCGAGATGCACGAACAGCGCGCCAAGTGGGAGTCCCTGGTTTTCACCGAGGCGGACATCGATGCAGCGGCGATCCGCTCGTATCTAGACGGCATCTTCGAGACGTCAACGCAAACCCAGCAGGCGCTGAAGGGGCTGCGCGACAAGATCCGGTCCTTCGGCACTAAGTTTGCGTCCAAGAAGACCTGGTTCAAGGCGAAGGATCTCGCTTGGATCTCCAAGTCGCTGCTGAGCTCGGACCTGCTCACCAAGGAGAAGACGGCCATCCTGAAGGAGTTCATGCGCAACCCCGCCGTCGCCCAGGAGGTCGCTGACGTGCTCAACATGCGCCTCGGCGCCCTGGACACCTGGGCCTGGTCCGGGGAGGGCATCCCGGTCGAGATGCGCCGGCAGCTGAACGGCAAGTACCGGGTGTTCATGGATGAGGATCTGCTGGACAGCCTCATGTTCCAGTATCTCGGCGTGCGGTGGGCGGTGGCCCTGCGGTCGGCCCTCGAGGAGTTCCTGGGGTCTCCGGCCTGGAAGTCGCTGCGCGACGAGGTCTCGGAGGAGGAAGTCGTGCGGCGGTTGCGCTTTCGGAGGGAGTCGGTGAGCCAGAGCTCCAGGGTCCAGTCGGTCCACGCATTGCGGAAGAACACGTTCAAAGAGGAGTACTTCATGACCTCGTTACCCAGCTCGGTGAACGATACCTCCGACCCCTACGCCGAGGAGGAAGCCGACGACGACGACGAGGAAGGGAAGAAGAAAAAGAACGGTATGGAGATCAAGCATTCGCTGCTCCATCTCCTCATCACCGAGTCCCTGATCTACACCTCCCTGCATGGAGAGTTCACGGCCATCCGGTCGGACTTTGAATATTTCGGACCCTCCCTCGCCCACACCACTATCTCCACGGTGCTGGAATACTTCGGAGTCCCGCAGACCTGGCTGCACTTCTTCGACACCTTCCTCAAGGCCCCCATTTCGTTCGTCCAAGATGGCCCCACGGCCTCCGTGTCGGTCCGCAGACGCGGAGTGCCCATGAGCCATGCGCTCTCGGATTTCTTCGGCGAAGCGGTGCTGTTCTGCATGGACTTTGCCGTGAACCAGAGCACCGACGGTGGCTACCTGTACCGACTGCACGATGACTTCTGGTTCTGGGGTCACGAAGACACCTGCGTCACGGCGTGGCAGACGATGGCCACCTTCGCCGAGGTGATGGGTCTTCGATTCAACGAGGAGAAGACCGGCACGACCAAGTTCGTGGCCAAGGATACGGTGCCACGGCCTCATGCACACGCAGCCCCCAAGGAGAAGAAGCCCACCACGTCCAGCGTTCTGCTGCCCCAAGGGGACATCCGCTGGGGCTTCCTCAAACTCGACCCGGGAGAAGGGCGCTTCATCATCGACCAGGCCCAGGTCGACAGCCACATCAGCGAGCTCCAGCGGCAGCTGGCCTCCTGCAAAAGCATCTTCGCCTGGGTCCAGGCCTGGAACAGCTACTTCGGGCGCTTCTTCGCCAACAACTTCGCCACGCCGGCCATGTGCTTCGGCCGCGGGCACATCGACATGGCCATCGCGACCCTCAACCGCATCGAGCGCACGCTGTTCCCGGACAACGCCAGCGGCGTCACCGACTACCTGCGCCACAAAATCGCCCGCCGCTTCCCAAGCCACGCGCGCGACCTCCCCGAGGGCTTCTTCTACTTCCCCGTCGAGCTGGGCGGCATCGAGCTGCTGAACCCGTACATCCCGTTCCTCGCGATGCGCGAGAACATCAAGCAGAGCCCGGCCGCGCGCCTGCGCGCGGCCTTCCTCGAGGATGAAGCGGAGTACCTAGCGGCCAAGGAGCGGTTCGAGAAAGACGGGCCCCTTACGGGTGATTCCGGCTGGGGCATCTACGGCGGTGTCGACGCATCCGAGGTCCCTTCGTCGTCCGCCCTCGCGCTGGCCGAGTACACCCGGCATCCCGAGACGTACAGCCGGCCGCTGCTGCGCGCATACGAGGACCTGATCCGTGTCCCTGAGGAGGAGAGCGTCGACCAGACGGCGCACTTCCAGCGCCACCAGATGTCGCTGGACGAAGGCATCGAGGAATCGAGTAAACGCAAGATCATCTCCGGCGAGTGGTGGACCATGTCGGCGTACTGGCGGTGGGTGGCCGAGCTGTACCACGAGGATATGACCGACCGCTACGGGAATCTAGCGGCTGTCAGCCGTGAGTACATGCCTCTGGGGGTGATTAAGACGCTGAAGGAAGGGAAATTCCGGTGGCAGAGCTAGCTCGTCACAAAATAAAAAGTCTAATGTTGATTATCTTGTCGATAGCTTGGTATAAAGCACACTTTCTTTAGTATTGGGACGTCAATCCTTGTAGTTCGCCGCAAAGTCATCTAGAAGTCGGCGGAGGCGCTGTTTCTCTTCCGTAGACCCAAAGATCGCGCCGTACGACTGCCTGCAAAGCCTCAACACATCCGCCCGACAAAGATGGAAGTGCTCCGCCGCGAGCCGGTACTCGTTCGACACGGGGCTACAGAAGAACCCGACATCGTCCGTCTGCGCGAGTCAGCACCAACATACCCAAATACTGTAACATCCACACCCCAAAAGGCACTGAGAGGGTAAAGCTAAGGGTAAACTCACACACAACACCACCACACACCCATTCTTGTCAGCCCACCACTCCCCAAAATGATGCTCCGCGAAGCCGCCCTCCACCATGCCCGCGTGCACATTACACGACAGACACAGCTCCAGCGCACATTCCTGCCGTTGAATCTCCTTCTTGATCGGCTCAGACACGTGGATCACGTGGCCCAAACGATCCGGTTCGAAGTTGAGGAGGGTCCGTAACTCCTCCTCCTGGTTTCGTGGGTGTATGCTGGCGGAAATCTCAGCGAAATGCACCGTCACGCCCAGGCCGGCAGCCTTGGCGGCGGCGATGGCGGGCGCGTACAGCGCGATGTTGCCTTTCGTGGGGTTGCCGCAGATGTCGAGGCCAACGACCACGCCCCTGCCTGGACTTTGGGGTTGGGTTTGGGGGTGGGTGCTAGTGCGAGTGCTGGGGCTGGGGCTGGGGCTGGGGGTTTGGGACCGGTACTTGATAGCCAGCTCGACGACCTCCATCGCCTCGCGGGCGGTCATGGTGCCGCGGTCGATGGCGAGGATGAGGTTCGTGGTCATTTGCGTGCCTTTTCCTGTACCTGTCTGATTTGAGGAAGATGATGGTAATAATGATGCATTTTCGAGTGGCTGCTGCTGCTGCTGCTGCTGCTGCAAACTAAACTCGGCGATCGTCTCCAGTACGGCAGTCAGGTACTCCTCCCGCGTGAACGACTGCGCCGGCGAGGCGCGCGGGATCGTCCGCAGCTCCAAGTAGACGACGCCGTCGGCGGCGAAGTCGGCGAGGGTGGCGCGCGTGGCGGCCCTGATGTCGGAGAGGGTGGTGAGGAGGTGGTAGATTGTTGTGGAGAAGGTGGTGAAGAATCTATGCTTGGAGTCTTAGTATGGAGGCGTATGTTTGTAGAGACGCAGGAGACTGGTGATGTGGAGGGATGTGCGGAATCACTCGCGAGTTTTGATGTTGGGGGATGGGTGTGTGTGTTTCGCTCTCGAGATGATAAAGGGAAAGGCTGGGAACACGCACGTTTGCAGAGAATAGTCCACTTTGCCCGGGGGCATCACGACCAAGGGGTCTTCGAGGGTGAAGGTCTTTGGGGATTGGGCTTTCTTCTGGACCCAGAGCTCGTGGAGGCATTGCCGGCTTATGCTGCCGCTTAGGTGGGCGTGGAGCTGTCGTCTGGAAGTTAGTAGAGTTTCTGGGTTGTTCTGGGGAGGTGAATGTTGTGGATGGTGAGGTGTGGGGTTTGATGGTAGGGAGTGTAGTTGAGGTTCCTCTGAAATAGGTGAACGAGAGGAAAGGATCTCTTGCTTGACTTGCCTCGATCTTGGGGAGAGCTCGAGTAAACCCATCATCAACGGGCTTGGAAAGGTCCATCGAGATAGCCCCGAGCAGCTCAATTGCTCAAGATAGTCAATGGGCTGGGTTGTTGTTGACGGGTTGATGGTGCGGGGCTGATGCGTGCGGAGGCGGGGAGCAGAACAACATTCCGTCAAGGACTGGCGGGGAGAGCAGCTGACTTCAACGATTACGATCTGATTAACTACAACTTCGAAGTTATCATCTCAAGATCCCCCACAAGAACAGCTCTGTTCGTGCTTCACTCGTATCAATAATTCTACTTGCAATACATGAATCATACGCCGTACAATAGCTGAGGAGTGCATCAAGTACTGAGCACACCCGAGAGACCAGGGGGACACTCTTTCAGTTTCAGATCTCCGACACAGGAGTCCTATCCAAAGGTATACCGGCTTGAAACTGCAAGACAAAGCGGGTAGACAAGTGGCGCAAGAGACGCGCAATGCCCGTCCGAATCGAAACGTGAAACCAATCGCTGGCATGATATGCCCTAACTAGCGCGTCTCATTGGCGCCCTCTTGAAAGCGGTTCAAGGCGCATCCAACAGCATGGTATGCGGCGTTTCTAAGCAGGTAATCAACCCCCACGATGGCTTAAGACTCAATGGAACATAAGCTACTTCTGTCCGTGAGCCGTCTCGCTTAGGAATTTTCCAGGGGGGGAGGGGCAGCAGTGTTATCCCACCCCGTCTCTAGTCAAATGACCAAAACCAGGGAAGTAAGCAGGTTGATTTGGACTTCCCTCGAGAAACCTACTTGCGGCATTGATGCCCTCTGTCAGTGGGTATTCCTTGAATTCACACCTCTTTCAGCCAGGGCCCATGGCATCACCCACGCCACACGTGTTGATCACTGAATGGTCTATAGCGTTAAACCTGGCTTGGTGGACGCATAGGGCTCTGCTGCCCTTGCGCAGACGTAGTGCGTCATGTTATTGGGCAACCTGTATCAGCATAGCTCTCTAGAACGTATCCCACTCGAGTTAGTTTCAATGGTAAAATGAGGGATGGAAACGCGTTCGCCCCAGAGCCTGGTTTCATATAGATGTGCGTCCCTTTTTTTTTTGGGCGGAGTGGCTGGTCATGCTCACAGGGATTGAGGACTAGTTGCGAATATCGGGAGATCGGCCCCCGAGAATATACACGCGAAACGAGAGCAAAGAGATACAGAAGAAACTGACGACAACCCTAAGGGCTCAGAGCTAGTGGCATGGCCGGCATCACCCGGCTGGGAGTGGCAGAGTCAAGTATCGTAGGTAGCCCGGGAATCCCGAGCCTCGATATGGCCAAGCCCCATGTCGAATCCGGAGCAGCGGATGGAATGGCAAATAACGCTATGGTAGATAAATTCCCGGAGTGGGAGAATGCATGCAAGACTCCAGAGCCACAGCCAACCGGATGATGCCTGTACGAAAGCGCAAGTAAGCATGACACGTGTCGTGAACTAGCTCTTCACCATGAAGTACTTGAGGCCAGGAGCACTGGGGAAAGGCCCAAACGGTTAGCATTTCCCGTGTGCTGTGCAGTAGTACAGCGCGAACAAGGGCCGAATCTGATAAAGGACCGACCAGGATGGCCGCGCGCCGTCTGACTTGACGTTGCTTGTGGAGGTGCAGCAAGGCATCACTGGCTTGGGAACCGTCCCACGTAGGGCTTTCCACACGTTCACGGGCTTTTCGCTAAATACGCCAGCGCCCCCGGACCACACGGTAATTACTGTAGTTGAAATGGGAAATCGACGGAACGGTCATGCTCCGTACGCTACCGCAGACCCACCATCGATTCCCACACTACTTACTGTTCACAGCGTCCAGTATCGTATGTCTTGCTTCTCGAAGGATTCGAGAAACAAGATGACCGGCCCAATCGTCTCTTGGAGGTTTCCACCTGGAACGCCCTACGTTATTTTTAGCCATTATTCATACTCGGGTCAAAAAGCAATGTCAGTGGACTGAGGGACTTAGTATACGCCTAAGATTAAGAGTGCGATGTGGAAACGGGTGGGATTTGATCTGTGGCTCGG
Organism: Aspergillus uvarum CBS 121591; assembly: GCF_003184745.1. Lineage (NCBI taxonomy): Eukaryota > Fungi > Ascomycota > Eurotiomycetes > Eurotiales > Aspergillaceae > Aspergillus > Aspergillus uvarum. The sequence goes on from NW_020291346.1 coordinate 185,314, forward strand.
GTAGACCAAGCCATACCCGAAATGAAGGGCCCTTAGGCCCTGATGGCACTCGTTTCAGGCGCCTAGCGTCTTCGGCTTGAGAAGGGCGGTTGCCCATACACAGGGAAGGGACAACGTCATCGGTGTCCGCATCGGCGACCCTTCATGATGAATCCGATAGAGTATCTATTCCATGATGTTTCTATTGCTATTCAGTATGGATGGGCCCGTCCAAAGAATAGTCACGAGATGGTGAGGGAGATGTTGCACAGCTGCAACTACGGACCAGGAATAATTCAAGGAAAGCGGAGATGACGAGAACCTCGCCAATGTGGCATCCTCGATTGCCTTATGATTGCATTATCGGAATTCGGCAAGCATAAAGGGGGTTGGCGCTACTCAAGAGCTAAGACTTTTCATTGGCCGATGACAGCAGCATAACTGGGCCTTGAGAATGTCGTTTTGGCATAAGGGAATCGACGTTCCGTCATGATTTCTCCGACACGGAGGCTTGTGTGTCGTAGTCTAGATCAGAATACATTGTTGTGGACACCGCAGCGATGAGTTAGTTGCCACCCCGTTCAGCCAGCCCAGTGCTGTCTGGGGTATGTGGTAGTATCCAGGTCAAGGTCAGGGTAATCACCATGCAATTATAGCTAAATAACCGAGAGAAACCAGTCAGCATCTGTTCATTGATGGAAGAACGACAATTGAGAAAAGAGCTGCGCCAAGTCGCAATGTCTCAGAACCAGTGTCTCCTTGACTTTGTCAGGCCGTAGGGCAACCCGATGGTGTCACGGTCCCTATTCGCAATTGATCGAGCGTGGAATTGTATCCACTGAGAATGAGTTCGTGGTAGCGAGTTCTGTCTACTCGTCTCGTCCAAACGAGGTCCGACCCCGGCAAGGTAGTCAGCATGGATAGGCCCTCTCTCTCTCAAGCTGAGATGACAGGGGAGGTCGAAATGATGGCGAAGCCCCCGCGTCACTCAATGGCGACCGCAGAATCTCGTAACTGACATGCGCCGAGGGGGAGAAAGGAGTGAGGATGTTTGCTTGTTGCATGGCGCGAGGGAGAACGATTCGCCTCCCAGCAAGCCACAATACATTCTTCGGCCGTCATCAAAGCTCGATGACGGTCTTGTTGTAATCAGGACTAGGGAAGGTACTCGCCGAATGGTACCCCGCAGCATAGCACGCATGCTCCGTGCGGTTAGGGATATGATATGGGCGAGGATGGAAGAAGGTTGAAGCATCGAAGACGCATCGAAGGATCCCGGGCTGAACGAGGCCCAAGCTGAATTCCCGGCTTCTCCCTTTTGCCTTTTGCCTTTTGCCTAAGGCACGCGCACAATTACGCGGTAGTGCATGCGTGCTTATCTCTCTGTTGCTCGGTGGATAATTGAGTGCTTTTAAGGACACGCACTGATACAGTATTACTTTCAAAGTTCATTGACTTTCACAGCTCTGATGATACAATTTCTGTTTATTCATAAATGCGACAACAGTTCCAGTCTATCATGCCTGCATGTCCTGTATGCAATAGGAGCAATGGAGGGGTCTCTAACTACACAGTATGGAAGAGCAAATAAGGTACGGCAAATGCTCCTATCGCCAAAGTCAAACCGAGATTGACAATTGACAAGAATAAAAGCGCGGTGTAACGAACGGACAGGCAGGAAACGGCTGCGGTGGTAAATTTTCAGAACCTGCGGTCGTGGTAACGGGCTCACAGTACAGTACGCAATTTACCAGGATGACGAAAGAAAAAGGCCCCCAGTCCAGGAGGCGCAACGTTCCATCCAGTTGGGATGACGCTTGGCGGAGATTGAACTGTACAACGGACATCTCGGTCATTCCGAGCCAGCACTTATCTTTTCCCTCTCGATCAGCATACCTACTCATGTCATTGAAGTAGGGAGGGTGTCTGGTAGATGATCTGACAAGTACTCCAGTGTCGCTCAATTACTATGAAAGCACTCCCCTGTTGATCCACCTGCCTTCTTTCCGTTACAAGATTTCGTGAACATACGTCATCACTACCTTGAGCGACTAGGTTCTGTCCTGACCGTCACAAAGGAGAATCGAAAAATGCGAGCCAACGAGGGGAAACAAAGAGGTCAAGCGATATTAAAGACAAATTACAAGACGAGATCGAGATCCACTGGTAGCCCTTCTCCGTGGGACTGTAGGGTTATGCGGCCGTTGACAGCAGCTGGCTTGTCTGGTATCGCGGAAACATGCGGTACCGGTAACTTTCGATATATACTGTTCTATACCATCCAGTATCTAATACATCTGTGGTACGCTAAAATCAGCAACAAGCTTCCTTTCTGTGACAGTATCAAGTATGCTAGTGGAGGCTTTGAGAGTCTTACCTGGGTTCTTGCCTGTTGATACTTTTCTCATAGTCAGCCTCGCGAGAGCTTTGTCGTATCAAGCGCAGTGCCCGATTATGCACCATAACATGACTGCATGATGTCATGTCCCTTGTGAGGGTGCACCAACCATTCGACCTTGTCTGTGGGGAGTGTAGGGGATGTTCGCAGTCAAGCTACGGGAGTTAACGTAGCAAGCAAATAGTGCATTCTTGTTCCAGTGCACCACGGCGTGAGTATGCTTTCACCATATTAGTAGGCCCAAGCCCTAGCTCAAAATGGGATGGGAGGAATAATAGCTACTAGTCTGATGCATGGGTGCTCTCATGCTTGGGAATGGGGTTGAGCCCATGTCAGAAATATCTGGGGACCGCTGAAGAGAGAGCTCAGCCGCAATTGGAACACTCCTCCGTACGTAGGCATAGAAGCAGAGATCATAAAGAGAAGAAAATAGCGTAACCGTCCACAGACAGGGTGGCCAGCTCAATAGTTAACGGGTCGCTTTTAGGTAATCATAGGTCATCGAGCTCGTCATCAATGACTCAAGGTAATTACTGAATGTGAGAGTTTTGTGCTTTGTCGGTTATACTGGTACGCATAGTTTTCCATAGTAAAAGTATGATCGTAGCATGGGGTGATCGGGTGCAAGATCACGGCTGAAAGGAGGCCGCCATCGAAGACTTCCAATGGAACTTTTGGAAGCCTGTCAAGAGTGGGTCACCGCCGTTTGGGGGCCGAAACCCCACGATTAGATTAGAGTAAGCAGAGCCCCTCTTCCCCCTACCAGTAGGTTAGTGAGTGAGCTCGGTACTGTAGGAGCAAGTGACTGCTTGCCTGAACATGTCGCCCAGTTCAGAACTTAGCAAGTCAACCTGTGGATACTAAGTCAACTCACGAAAAGCATAGTCTCCCATCCAATCAAAATTGCATGACCTCAACACGTGCAGCCAGTTCTATTAGGATATCATGCTATAGAGATACTAATCATGCACGACGTAGCCATCCCTGGATGGGCATGCCGATATCTAGCTTGGCTGATACAAACCCAGTGTAACGGGAGTCTTTTCCTCGAACGACAGGTCTCCCGACAAGAAAGAAAAGCGAGCCAAATGGTCACGGGTTCGACGATGCCAAACCTTGTCTACCTACCGACTTCGTGGCACGCCAGAGCGCAGTCAAATGGTGCTCGTATGCCAGCCCACCTGCAGCCTCTCCTCTTCTGCTCCTTGCTTGGAAGAATTAGCACCACGATAAGAGCCAATTCGGGTTCTTGGATGCCAGATTTTAGTTTCGACCGGAGCAATGGCCTTTGATCCCTGGACGCGGTTCGGTAGGTCAAGATAAAATCCAGGGAAACGGGAGCGGTCAGACATCGCTGACGCACGCGAGACGGCGGCAACCTAAACATGAAAACTTGTCGGAATACACTTTGATCAACATAGTAGTATACATCCCGATGCTGAAGTGAGTCCCCGCCGTGCTGCCGCTCTCGAAGATTATGCAAACAAAAGTCTGAATTGTACTAGCATATCTTGAGTGTAACTCACCGGCTGTCCACAGCGATAAGTTAACTCATCATGTACGGAGATTGTACTTACCTATCTATGCATGCGAAACCAACCCCATTGGCATCGCCATCTCTTCGCAAGCAGATACTGTTCCTTGCGTCATAGCAGGGCTGAGATCGGTCGAGAAGTTTGATCCAGTATTGCCCATGAAATACGACTGTCGCAGGAATGTCTTTTCATTTTTTTTCTCCCGCTATAACCGCGATGTTGAACACGCACGGAGCTCTGATATGAAGTAAACAAATGACCAGTCCGGCATCATGACGTCCTAGATCTTGCGGCTCCTTTTGGCTAGTCTTGTACTTTGATGCGTTGGGGTCGCACATAGTCATGCGCGACGCAAGATCTTGACTTACCTAGATCACGTTGTATTTGCTGAAACCAACCGTACAGAGTCAACGAGAAAGCAAGACATGAGTGTCATGGTTGCCGGTTCTGTGGGTGCGTGGACATGCATTTCCACGATCAATGGCGATGAACTGCTGTCGCTCCCGATCGACGGGAGACCTGAAGAAAGTCCAGTCGATCACCCCGCATTTCCTGCAACGGGGTTAAGTAGAATTACCTCCAGAGAGTCCTCGTCTTCTTTCCTCACTAGCAAAGTCACTGGCTCCACCCAAGATCAATAGTTGTTGGTGTCTTTTCCAAGCAACAATGTCAATCTCTAAAGCCCCTTCATTCATACCACAGAGTACCTCAGAACAAGGTGCGATAAGAGATGAAGTTACCTGCAGATCGTGAACTAAGTTACCAGCCACAACTGAAAGGAGCACGTGAGGGAATGTGTTTCAAGCCCAAGTACTGTACAGAACAGTCGAGGATTACCCTTTTCGGCGACAGGGAATGGGACAAAGTCGGAGCCGACTCAGTATCACTCACTAGTACTTGCCGGCTCACGTCTGACCGCTGTTCTGGAGCATAAGGCCCCTAGTATTCGCCTGCTCTTACTCGTTATGTCCCAATGATCACTATGAGGTGTTTCGACAAAGCCACTGAGTACAGCCAAGTGACCTGCAAAGGATGTTTTGTGTTGAAATCATTGCGCAGCAATCGTCCACCGGCAAACATGACTACAGTAAATTAAGCGATGCAAAAGTTTCGGTAGTACATATATGCACTCTAGTCAAAAACCCGTCTCAGCTTATTGTACACTACAGCAGACTAGGCAAATCAAATTGCCTTGGCTCAGGGTCCAAGAAAGTAGGCAGCCAATGCTTGAGTTGCGTGTTTGTTGACCTTTGGTGATCATCGCACCTTGTAGATAATGGACTGCATCAACTGGACAGCTTAGGAAGAGTATTCCCTGCCAACGCACTGGCTAACAAACAACCGATAATCAAGGGCTTAGCAATGTTTGTTCCATCAGATCTTGTCACATATCGCAGTTGTTTGATTGTGATTATCTCCCGGTGGATATCGTAAGGACCAGTTAAGGTTCAACTATTGTGTATCATATAAAATGTGTGTCCACTTTGCAGCCCCTTTTCCCCTTACTGCACCGCCCAGAGTTGGGGGTGGTGACACTGCCACTGCCACTGCTCCAGCCTCCAGCCCCAGCATTCCTCCCAGCTCAGGCGTGTAACGATTACTACAGATGGACTAGCGCCCATTCCCTGCTTCCCCCCGCGTTCACCCTAGGGCTGTTGTCGATGATGACTCAATCAAATTCCCGCCCGCCCGCGACATCCGTGATTACTCAGTCGTGAGTATTTATTTTGCTTTCCCGGTCACGATACCAAATACATACAACGGTTTCGAAACATTCTTGCGCCCGATACATAACTTGCGAATTTAGGGACTGGAACCCCACAATGATGTCCAGTAGGGATGAAGCGGCACCGGCCGTCATCTTCTTAGGCGCTTGTCGATTCCCCCCTTATCCTCATTATTCCCCTCCTTTCCTTACCTCCTATGAGGCTATGACTCTTAGAGGTAGATCGAGGGGACCGGTCGACTTTTCAGTATGGGTCGGAAATTGAAAGAAAACGGAAATCATCAGTTTTTACTAGTTACTGCTTTGCTCACTACATGAGTGTCAGGTGACAAATATCCGATAGTCGGAGACGCAGCTTATTTGCCGGCTAGGAAGCAATAGTCCGTGGATGAAAGTGCTTCGCACATTCATGCATGTAGCATTGGCCAGAAAGTCTCATAACCTCATCAGTCGACAAGACATGGATACCTTGAGTCGTGTAGTAACTTCGTAGTAGGTTGAAGATTCGTCGTTCGCTTGGCGGAACGAGGAACGAAGAGGGGAGAGTAAAGCAGGCAGGCTCCACACAACCAACCCCCCCCCCAGAAGGACCGCTGTGTCGGTGCCCTAGGAAAAGAAAAGAAAAACAAAATAACCAACCAACGATTTGTAACATCATATTTCGTGATAGCTTGTACATGTAATAGTGCATGTGGATCGACGGTAAGGCATGCTTCCGTCTCCTCATAATTCCATAGTATCAGTCATACCCGTTGCGACTATAGACCTGGTAGGTTTGTAGGCTCTCGTAGTGCAGCGCAGGTGGGGACTAACTCCGTACTCCGTCGCGTATCGATTTCCTGGTGGAGAGTCATTGTCTCTCTTCTTTCTGGACCCAAAGGCGATAGCTGTGTCCACTTGAAGCTCCATAGCAACTGATAATTCCGGCTATCAACTTCCCCTTTTCTTCCAGAAGACACGAATGTTGGGGTGGAAGAATGTGAAACCGGTCTTTCCTATCAGCATCGACGATGCGCAGAATTGATAGTGATACCCATCGAGGAATGATCGCCCAATACTTCAAGGCTGTTCGCTGGGCAGGCTGATCTTCTTCGCTGGAAAATAGTTCAAGGAAAATTCGAAAGAGAAAATAAAACCAACCGGGATGAGGATCAGGTAATGGAGTTTTTTTCTTGGGTGACAGACTATAGGCTCTGAGGTATCAAGTACAGCTCACAACAAAAGTGAAGCAAAAAGAAACATTGGTTGGCTTTTCTCCGCATTATCAGAGTTCAATCGTGACAGGGAAAAGACCAAAGAGCCTGATAGGGCAGGAGGAAGGGGGGTTGAAAAGGAGATAAGTGAAAGGGGTACACAGATGGCCTCAGATGATCTCATGATCATGCCTGCGTGCTTGGTCTGAATATTGTTCCTTGGGCTGCTGTCATGATGTATCATGGTGAACAGCTCACTCAACCCCTCAACCCCTCAGACCCCAGTCTTAGTTAGCAAGAAAAGAAGAAGAGAAAAAGGTGCCCAGCAATATTCATTCGGCCCATTCGATTAGACTATCAGCATACCTGAATTCGAGAGTCTACCCCTTCCCTAATTTACCTTGTAGTATTTAGGGCATACAAACCTCCCTTTCCCCATCGCCTGGCTTGTTGTTCCATTCGAAAGGAAACGGCACTTGAACTGAACTTGCTTTTTTTTTCAATATAAGTTTGGGAAGAGCCGAAAAAAAAGCAAAGGTCTGGCCAAAAGACATTCCATCTTTACCGCTCAGGAAAACGCCTCTGTTATCATCACTCCCATCATCATTGTCCTGATCTTATATCATCATTACCTGTCAGTTTCACTGCGTATCTCAAGGCCAAAACGGTGTATTTTTCAGACCTTGCTGATTGATCTGACTGGGATTAGTTTTCTTTAGTTCTTTCGCAGATTGAACGAACTAGGCTAAGACAAGTACTTGGGAAACGAGTGACTCGCTCAGCTTGTCCTCCACTTTCTTCCTTGTTTTTCTGGAAATCAATTTTTCCCCAATTTTCCCAATCGTGGATTACGCCTGAGTGGAAACCGATCTTGAATTTTCACTGGTGGACAAGGCTCATACGTGTATCAGAACGTGTGACAGTACATGGAAGAATTACCACACACAGTACGTCAGAAAGTACCCACTCCAGCTTTCTTTCAATTGAAACATCCAGCGGGTTCTTCGAATTCGACCTTCCAAAATCCTTCCCCCCGAAAGTTCTCCCTTGTCTGTACGACGCCGCAGCAATTCGCGTGGATGGGAGATTCTTAAGAGGGCGAAAGTTGATTCCCACTCAACAATCTTATTCAACCTTTCCCTCCACCCCCCACCACCACTACCACTACCACTATCACCATCACCAACCATCACTAACCACTCCCCTCCCATTCAAATCCCTCCTTCTACAACCCTTCCGTCCTCTTCCCCGACTTGCGCAAGTGCAGTGGAAATTCCCCTAAACGAAGGAACAACGCTGGCACGGTTTCCTCCGTCGCATGATCATCAACTCTTACTCACATCCTGGCGCTCTTTCGCTGCAGGTCCTCTGCTACACTCCACGTAACCGTGCAGGAAATTGGAAAAAAGCTACACTTCGGTCCGCACTAGACAACCGCAGCCTTCACGACTTCCCTTGTCGGTCCAATCTCCGATTGCTCACATTATCGCCCTTCCCCTTTGGACCACCTGCATTACTGCGCTGGCAGGCAATCCTGCATTTGCAGTTCCGATCCTCGTCGCCGATACCCTTACCCTCTCGCGGTCTGCCTTAGCTCGCTCCCCAGTAACGCCCAGCCGACGCAAAGCTCAATCCCTCCCATTACCGGCGCCTGTACAAGCTACCCTGTGGAGGGGCTCTGCTGACAGCTAAGCACATGCGCAGCGCACACGGCTTTGACTTGCATAATACTCGTTTCCTTTCTAAGCGGTCATCGGCCCTCTCCCTGTTACCAAACAGGATACAGCCTTGCTCGCCATCCCCGATCCCGCCCAATTGGCCCAGCTCCGCACGTCCTCCCATTCCTGCTGCAGAGTACAGCTTTCCCCGCGCATCAGGAGATCGGCAAATTTGAAGAGGGGCTTGAATCCGGATTCAGACACAGAAAGGAGGCGGCGATCAGAAACAGGGCGGAATAAAACGAGAAGGCACCCAGGGAACAAGATATTCCCTGGTTTCGAAAGAACAAAAAAACCCCCCCAGGAGCAAGATTATTAGCCGGCGTCAAGTCATCAGACGTACTTGGTCAATTGAGTTGGAACGCAGAGACTCTAGGCCTACGCACTCCGCCGAGCCGATTGTTACGCAGAGTCGGTGTCTGTTTCAGTTGTTATCAGGAACCCGTACCCTATACTATCGCGAGCGCTCTCTGGCAGGGCTCTCCGCATTGCATCAGAGGCAGGCCAAGATGCAGATATCAAAACCGCAATCCCGCTAAGGAAGTGGCTTTTGCATCACTCAGCCAGACACGATTCCCATTTCGGCTCGTATTGCATTACAGTGACAGGCTACCATTCCAGGGTCACCACAGCCGCCTAATTGTTGTGTGTGTCGTTGTTCATTCGTCCCCCTAGGGTCCAGGTGACTCAGGCATTGGCACGGTTCACGGCAGGTCTACAATCTCACATTTTACAGCTGGGTACTACGTCTGCTAGGTTTCCGCAATGGCTTACGCTGCTACTTCATCGCCTTCCACCCTCAATGGCGACACTCAAGCAAGTTTAAAACTCACTGGCTCACTCTCTCAACCCCCCAAACTACATAATGTCATTACCTCAATCCCGCCTGCCTCCAATCCCTCATCGGCAACTATCTACTCCTCTTACTCAGCCACCCCAAACTCTACTCACTCAACATACAACTACTCAAATGCTTCAAGCCCATCAGGCACACCCTTGCATATCCCCTCTGACTCTCTTCGAGGGCGACTGTCCACTGCCCCTCTTATACCGCCCGGCACTTTCGAGCTTGGAGAGTCTGAGATGGCTGTTCCTGGCTACGCCATTACCTCTGGCTCGGCAGATATCACCACCCAGAACACGAACAAAGGTCCCGGTTTGATGCGTAGAATCTCACGTGGAGCAGCGAGCAAGCTCACGAGAAGACGCACTTCCACCACCCACAATGACAAGCGAGATCGAAGCTCCGGACCGGTTATCATGCGCAGACGAAGCGATAGCAAAACTGCTCACAACAGCTGGGAGAACGCTCTGGAGTCTAGTAACGAGGAAGACAGCAATGATGCCTTGGAAACCCTCGGTGCCTGTGGCCCTGAAGCATCCAGCCTACCGAATGATGCCTCAACGACGGCTTCCCGCAACTGTGGTGTCGTTGCGCCTAAAGTCGATGGGGCAATCCAACGTGGCACGATATTAACCAAGGTGACGAAAAAGCGCCGCAAACAAGTGCGTTTCTTCCTGGACCTCGACGCTGGCAAAGTCTACTGGGATCCCTCCAACCCAGCAAAACGGTTCTATATCGACGACGTGAAGGAAATTCGTGTCGGTGCCGATGCGCGGAACTACCGCGAGGAGCACCAAGTCCCAGAAGAACTCGAAAGTCGATGGTTTACAATTGTTATTGCTGATGCCGAACGCTTTAAAGGCCGTACGGTCAAAACAATGCACCTCATCGCTCCGAATGACCACATTCTTGAACTTTGGACTTCAACCCTCGAACATATTTCCCGTTACAGAATAGGTCTCATGGCTGGTCTGGCAGGATCCGGACAGAGTGAGGCGGTTTTGAAGGCTCACTGGCAGCGTGAGATGCAACTGTTATACCCCCAGGGTCTCAAGCCAGGCGATCAGGAGAGCCTTGATTTCGAAGCTGTAGAGGGTGTCTGCCGCAGCCTGCACATCAATTGCTCGAAGAACATGCTGCGCGCCCAATTCTCGAAGGCTGATATCAACAACAAGGGCAAGCTGTATTTCTCCGAGTTCAGTGACTTCGTTGCTAGACTGAAGGAACGGAAAGATGTGAAAATGATCTTCAAGGACAATGCTTTCAACTCCGACGGCCTCACTCTTGACGAATTCCTGTCGTTCCTTCGTGATGTTCAGAAGGAGGACGTTGACTCGGATCTGGCCCATTGGACATCTATCTTTGACAAGTTTGTCCGCAAGTCAAAGCCACGCACGCCGAGCATTCCGGAACATGGCGACAACCAGGTCTCCCGAATGAGTGTTGATGCTTTCTCTTCTTTCTTGGCCTCCTCGGCAAATGGGATTTATGCCTCCCGAGCTCCCCAATCTAGATTCGACCGACCCTTGAACGAGTACTTCATCTCAAGCTCACACAACACCTACCTCCTGGGACGTCAGGTGGCTGGTGCATCCAGCACAGAAGCTTACATCAGCGCATTGTCGCAAGGCTGTCGTTGTATAGAAATAGACTGCTGGGATGGCGCGGATGGTCGGCCCATTGTCTCTCACGGAAGAACCATGACCACCAGCGTGTTATTTGCGGATTGCATCACAGTCATCAATCGGTACGCGTTCATCAGCAGTGACTATCCTCTTATCCTCTCTCTTGAGGTCCATTGTTGCCCCGAGCAACAGTTGGCCATGGTGAGAATTATGAAGGACACCTTCAAAGATCAACTTGTCCTGGAGCCGCTCCTTAATAACACATTCGTTCTGCCCTCGCCTGAGGATCTCAAAGGTCGCATCTTGGTAAAAGTCAAGGTATGCGACGAGCCCCAAGCGGACATGCGTCAAGAATCGTCAAACTCGATTATGAGCTCTGGTCGCAAACGCAGTTCAAGCTCTCCGTTCATTCGGCCGATGGTGCCCGAGCATCAAATGACCTTCAACCTCCCTCCGCTAACAAGCTCGACCACCGTTGGCCCGGACAGCGCCGATACATTTCTGACATACGATCGACGCTCTTTTACGACCACTAGCATTAGTAGTGCTACAGAGGACAGTGACACTAACATGTTTTCGACCAGTCAAAAGGAGCGAAGACGAAGCCAAAAGAGCAAGATAACCAAGCCTCTGTCGGACCTGGGAGTCTACACCCGCGGCTATAAGTGGCATAGCTTTTTCTCTCCGGAAAGTCAGCAGTACAACCACGTGTATTCCTTTGCCGAGCGCTCTTTCGAGGGCATCTGCCGCGACATGGACAATAAAGCTCTTTTTGAGAGGCATAACAGGAAATATCTCACCAGGGTCTATCCCTCAGGGTTTCGCCTACGGTCGTCCAACTTTGATCCACTCAAGTTTTGGCGGCGCGGTGTGCAAATGGCGGCCCTGAATTGGCAGACTTACGACGTCGGCATGCAAATGAACCATGCAATGTTTGCAGCAGGAACCGACCGTACAGGCTATGTTCTCAAGCCCGAGTCCCTCCGCACTGTGCGTCCTGGTGAAGAGGCAGCGAAGGGCAAGGAGAGGAAACTCGTCAGATTCTCGGTCGATGTTATCTCTGCGCAGCAACTGCCCCGCCCCCGCAGCCTTGGACCAGAGGATTACATTAATCCTTATGTCGAAATCGAGATGTTCAGTGCGGATGATCGTGGTCAAAGCTTTGTACTTGGCGAGGGAGGCATGGATGCCTCGGCTCGCAATGGTATGTCAGGGATTGGGTATCCTCACCGTCGGCGTACAAAAATCGAACAGAGCAATGGCTACAGTCCCATCTTTAATGATCGATTCAAGCTCTCGCTCGAAACCAAGTACCCCGACCTGGTCTTTGTACGTTGGACGGTCTGGAGCTCTTTGGATGGTCGCAGTGCAGGCAACAATAACAGTGTGCAGCTGGCCACATTCACAGCTAAACTCAGCAGCCTTTCGCAAGGATACCGCTACCTGCCTCTATGTGACACCGGTGGTGACCAGTACCTGCTTTCCACGCTGTTCTGCAAGATAACCAAGGAAGACCCTGTCCCAGTTCAGCGCCTTGATGCGGAAGAGCTCCGCGCTGAGCGAATGGGGATCTTCCGTCAGATCGGCCAGTCTGTCTTCAAACGAGCCTCGTCCACCGAAAGGGACAGGGACACTGGCTCCGACAAAGGCAGTGAAGCTCCAATGACCCCTGACGATAATACCTCTCCTACATCCCCCGCGCTGACTCCGACGGTTTCGGCAGCTTCTACTACTTCGTCTTTACCTCCGTGAATTGCTTGACATCAGAGGTTACTGTGCATAGTCATGCTCAACTGACGCCACACTTTCACACCTGCCGTCTCCTCTTAGCCAGCTCACCTTATCATCATGATCTTGTTCATCTCGTTCCATGTGCAAGTATAGGAATGGCGTTACCCCAGCTTAACTGCATTTGATTTGAGCTATTATTTCGTTTGCATTTGTGTTTTTGGAGCCTTGGGTGCATTGCAGCTGCAGAGGAAGCCACAGGTGGGCTGGATGGAAAGCATCATCTCGCAACTGGTTGTTTTGTTCTATGGGACAGTGAAAGATGCATGGCCACTGTTTAGCGTCAGGATGGCCGAACGGTGTTTCTGTGTCTTGTGTTTTGATTTGTTTCTATACTATTCTGCCGGAGTACCCTGATTTTATGTGGCGATACCCTCTGCTTTGAGTTTGTCTTATTCTTTGTTTTGTTGACCGCACTCCGGTGCGAAGATCATTCATATCCTATTTGTTTATTTTGCGTGGATTCTTCCTGGGTTTTGCATTCGTTACACTGCGATTCGGTCCTCTGGCCTACGACCTCGAGTCCAAGTGGCGCTACAATCATGACAATCATCATTTGCATTTCGGTTGCGTGGGCATCGACGGTGGAGGGTTTACGCACAAGAAGTCGAGCATTGTTAATGAGGCCGAGGTCTTCTTGTGGCGATATTGCATCTTCATTATCTCAACATCTCTCCTCTGTGACTTGTTTTCGGGGGGAAATGATTCAAGTCCTCGGTGTGGAGGCGAATCATGACTTGATTTACTTGTCTTTCAATCTCCTGTTTTAACACGAATCATGCGGCTGGGTCGCTATTTTTGCAAGCTCAATTTCGATGACAAATTGAAGAACGATCACGATCACTGGAATGGTTTGGTGTATGGATGATAGGTTTTTTCGTAAACATTTGAGTACTGTACGTACTTTGTACATGGATGTCGTTGGTCGAACTCGAGCCTGGCTCGGATGACCTGCCTAGTTCTCGGTCCACCTGCCCGCCGCCGGGCTCCCGTAAAGGCAACGTGACGACTTTCCCGACCGCCCTCCGCATCCAAGCCATTTACTTGGGTTTCGAGTCTAGATTGCTATCTCTGAACCGACCCTCAATTCGACAATTACATATTCCCTGAAGCTCTCGCGACAATGGATCCATTCTCAGCAGAAGGCGGTATGATCCTCGACCCAATTGCACATGCAATGCCCCCTCACCCTCAAGCTCCTCATCCATCCCCCGCAACCCGTTCTCTGGTTGTACAGCACCAGTCAAGCAAACCCTCCTAATAACTAACCCCTTCTCCTCCCCCCCAGAATTAATCAACATCCACAATGCCTTCCACCAAGGTCAATACCCCGCCGTGATCGACTTCGACACCACGGCCCTCTCCCCGGAGAACCAGCTGCCCGCCCGCGTCCTCCAACTCCGCGCCCAGATCGCCCTGGGCCAGGCCGCCGCCGTCCTGGCCGACCTCGCCGGCGAGGACGAGGGGAATCCCGACCTGGCCGCGGTGAAGGCCCTGGCGCAGCACGCGGCCGGCGACCTCGATTCGGCTTCCACCCTCGCCCAGGACCTCGCCGAGAACTTTCCCGATAATGCGAGCGTGCAGGTCCTGGCCGGCACGGTGCTGCAGGCGCAGGGGCTCAGCGAGGAGGCGCTGGCGCTGCTGGCGAAGCATCAGGGGAACCTGGAGGCGTGAGTCGAACCCCAATCAGAGACGAAAGCGGCACTGGCTTTCTGGGTGCGGTGCTTGACATTGAGGGAATGGGTAGGCTAATCTTCGTCATTTCGGGCCCTCCAGCGTCGCCTTGATCGTGCAGATCCACCTCCACCAGAACCGAACCGATCTCGCCCTGAAAGAAGTGCAGGCCGCCAAGCGCTGGGCGCAGGATTCGCTGCTGGTTAACCTGGCGGAATCGTGGGTGGGGTTGAGAGTCGTATGTCCCCGTCCTCCCCCTCCTCGTCCCATCTATATCCAACTAGGGCGTTCCCCACCGCCGACGTCACTCGTCACGCGATCGCTAACTCCCTGGATGTCCATCTACAGGGCGGCGAGAAATACCAAGCAGCCTTCTACGTCTACGAGGAACTGGCCTCGGCGCCCAGCACGGCCGCGCCCCTCTCGATCGTCGGCCAGGCCGTCGCCGAGCTGCATCTGGGCCGCCTGCCCGAGGCGGAGGCGGCGCTATCCATGGCGCTAGAGAAATACCCCGACGAGGCCGAAGTGATTGCCAACGCGATCGTGTTGAATGTTCTCGCTGGAAAGTCGGCGGAGGAGTTGGAATTGTATGTCCTTTCCCCCAAAGATCTGGTGCTGTGGCGCGGATCAATCACTAATTATGATATGCGTGATAGACGTCTTCAGCAGACACTCCCGTCGCATCCGCTGTTGAGCGATATTCAGGAGAAGAGTGAGCTCTTTGATGCTGCGGCGGCGAAGTATGCCCCGAGGGTGGCGGCCTAGGTTGATGCCGGGCGCTGCTGTGTTTTGACTGCATTTTTTTTTTTTTTCTTTTTGTCCAAAGTCTACATTTAGTACCACCCTCTAGCGCAACGTTGCTCTTTTCATGCTGAATTGATACGGCGGCATAGCTTTCGTATGACCAGTAATATTAAGCGATGTCTTGATACTTCCGACTTCTTTTTTTCGAGTTGGGGGGTTCCAGACAGATTTATACAGGCTGGACGTGCCCCGGCACAGCGAAAATGACCTCTTTCTCCTTGTGATGCACAGAAATCAAAGTCAAAAGTGAAGCAGACTTATATACATCTAAAGATAATGGAGTTTGAAATTAGACCCGAAATTAAGTATTTATGTAGGACTAGTGGTCATGACGCAAAGGAAGCAAATTGACCTTGCATGCACCTAATTGCCATTCGCCATATCTTCCTTGCCAGTCAGATCGCAGAACGCCTTATAGGTGACGAACGGGCTCTCCTCTCCGCTGTCGGTGCTCTCGACAATGCACTCGGCATTGGCGCCGACAAAGAACACATAGCCCTCCTTCACTTCCTCCGACTTGTGGCCGACGGTGATCTTTCCGGCTCCGCCCGTGCAGATCAGAATGCTGGGGCCAACCAGTCCGTCGAAAGTCGCCTTGGCGCCGGGTCTCCTGAGCTCCGTCTTGACGACGCTGAATTCCTCGATGGGAGGGTCGTAGAGCAGGCAGGATGAGGCACTTGAGTACGCCGGCGCGTTGAGCACGACGTACGGGTAGTCAGTCGGCTGCAGCTTCTGCTCCTCGATGGGCGCATAGGAGTATGTCAACATCTCCGTGAGCGTGTCCACGTCCTTGAACTTGGGGGTGAACCCGGCCCGCACGACGTTGTCGGATGAAGCCATGCACTCAATGATGTCGCCTGAAACGTAGGCGTGGATGTCGTCGGCCTTCAGGAACATAGCCTCACCGGGGACGAGTTTCACGAAGTTGAGGAAGAAGAACACAAAGAGACCGATATCATCGGGGAATTGGCCATTGAGGCGAGTGATGATGGCAGCCAATTCGGCGGGGTTGCTGGGATTCGTCTCCGGGGAGGTGGACGAGGTAGCAAATGTGTCTGGTTGTTGAGTGGCTTCGACTAGTTCCTTAGTGGCGGCCGCAATGTCCTCGGTGGACGACTTCATCAGTGTGGTAAAGAGCGTGCGCAGAGCGTCCTTGTTCTTGGAGGTTACCTCGGGGTCTTCCAAACTCTCGGAACCCTGAACGGTGCGCTCGAACTCACTGGCCGCCTGCTCCCCAACCAGATTCCGGAGGGGTTTGACGGCCTTCAGGAAGTGTGTGATCTGGTCGAGGGGACGGAAGCTGCACAGGCCCTCGAAAGGAGTGATCGCGATGGCCATTTCGGGCTTGTGGTTGTCATCTGCAAAGCGATAACCAGAGTTAGCGGCGGTACGATCACTCTGGTTGTGACAACGATCACGAGCTACCTACCAGGATAGTTGCGAGGGTCTCTTGCGTGGAGCTTTTCTGCAAGCTTCTTGTTGGGGTGCGCTTGGATGCTAAGAGCTTTCTGGACAGAAAGCACCTTGAACAAGAACGGCAACTTCCCGCCATATCGCTCGCTGACCTCGGCAGACATCAGAGCCTGGTTATCCTGGACCATATCGAGCAAGGTCCGCTTGGTCTCGAGATCTTTGGAGGGAAGGGAAGGGTGTGTGCCCATCCATAGCTATACGTCATCGGGGTAAGTCAACAGCTTGCGGGGGCTCAACAACCAGGCGTACCAACCTCTGCATAAGGCTTCTCTGCCTCTATCGAGAAGTCAGAGTCGGATGAGGTAGCTGCATATTTGGCAGCCGCAGAATCATGGCCAATTTTGCCTGGGGTGAGCGTTCAGCGAAAGGCAGACGGGGAAAAATCGGGGGTGCGGGGAGCTCCTACCCCAGTCATAACTGTTGACACCTGCAAAGATCGAGTAGACTGTCAGTCCAAAACTCGAGACTGAGAATAAATATCGAAGCAGTCGGCACTTACCACATTGAAGCCGGAGCAATGGGACCTGCATTTTGACGGACGTGGAGGGGATAATGGGTGTGGTGTTGCCGATAACAGAACTGAAGCTCTAAGATAGTGGGATAGTGGGGGAGGGGAACTCAGGAAGGGGCAGAGCAGCAAAGAGCGGGAGGAGGGGTGGATATTCACTATAGGTAAAGTGTTCTGCTTCCAAGGGAAGTTAAGGAAGTTAGAGTGAATGAAGTTGAGGGGAAGAGGAGGAAGGAGGAAAGACTTTCAGAGATGAGATGTAACCCATCCCACCTCGCATCGACACCACTGTTCCCGGCCTCACCTCCATCACTCCATCACTCCATCATTGAAATCTGCCCCTCCAGATTCGTCCGATTGTCTTTCCACATGCGTTGCCAGTGTCCATCTCGGTACAACTTCCAGGCCTAGCGTCCTTACGTAAGTCGGTATTGGACAGGTTTTGTTTACTTAAGTCTAAGTCCAAGTTGAGTTAGTTGGTTAGGTGCCTTACGTGAGCCAGTCCGTGATGGTCTCTACCAATCAGGGGATGCCATGGAGTACCAAGCGTTTGCCGACCAGTCGCAGCCGAAAGAAGAAGAAGCAGACGACGCGCCAAGATCATGACGCCGCCGTCGGGGAGAATGTCCGTGAGGCGGCCGTGGAAGCAATACAAGCATCGCCAGCATCGCCAGCATCGCCAACATCGCCAGCAGCTCCGGCTTCAGCTTCCCAGATCCATCAGCCACGATCTCCTCGGCCTCAGTCTGTCGGGAATCAGAGGTGTTCAACTCCAGGGCCGCCTGCTGCTTCCCTGAACTCTTCCTCTCCTCAGACCGGTCTTTCTGAGGGTCGACCCCACGATCAGAGACAGGGCGCAGCGCGTGGAACACGCAGCTCGGCTCGCAAGGACCTGGTCTCCGCTTTCCCTTGGGAGGCCCTGGACATAGACAAGCTCAGGTCGACAACCACCACGACCACTCTTACTGCGACGAAAATAGCAAGCCCAGCCCTAAACACCACCCCAAGTAGGAGCTCCCCAATTCAAAGCAATAAAGGTCAGCAGCGGGCCGAAGATAAAGCTGCGGACCTGAGTCCCTCCCTCCGCATTATGTCCCGAAATCGGCCTCGAGGCCCTCCAGTCCCCAGGGACAATGGCCTCGCAGCCAATGAGGAGACTGATATGTGGAACAAGATTCTACAAGATCTGCGCAAGGCCAAAGAGAAGAACGACAAGCAAAAGGTCCTGGCCGAGCAAATAGCGACGCTGAATGAGAGGATCGGCCGAGAGGGCGGGAGTAAGTCACATTCATTTCCCTTCTCCATGAGCAATTGTCTCATTCACAAACAATGTCACATCTTCTGCGGTTCTGCTTTTCCCTTGTACAATGAAAGTTATATACCTAGAAATTGGGTCGCGCCATTGCTTCGTTGTTCGGTTCAAGCATGCTTGCATCTAGACCACCATCTACCCTTTTCTCGATGGCGGAGGCCTTTAGTCTTGCAGGCGCTAACGGATCTCAACAGAGCCTACTTTAAACGAGCATAATCAACTGGACAGCCTTTACAGGCAGATGGCGAAGTTATGCGAGGAGGAAAGAGCTATCCTCCAAGACGAGCCCAGCGATGTGATCAAGAACCTCGGTCTTCTGACAGCCCTTCGGCAGGCATCAGAAGCCGAGGCGCCGCAGAACCGAGCTGCATCTCTCTCCAAGTCACGGAAGAAGCGAAATGAGATGGACGGCTCGGCTACCGACTCGCCGGGTCCGTCCAATAACTCGTTGTCGGACAAAGCCAGCCGCGTGAAGGGTGGCATTCAGCGTAGTACGAGTGTTTCCAGCTCACAGGCCCGCGAGGGCCGGGACCACCCCATCGTACAGATCAAGGTAGAAGAAGGGTCCGAGGGCGCGAAGGGCACGCTAGCCGAACGAAACGGGCATCTGGTGGTGGGGGCGGAAGTCGTCTTCAAGCACAACAAGAACAAGCAAGGTGTCGAAGGCGAGGGCATTCAATGCATTATTAAAGGGATCACCGGGGATGGGCTCAAGAAACGGTACGCAACAACCCTAAGTCCAGTCCCACAGAACGATTGACCGATGTGCCTTCGAAAGGTATGATGTACAGGACCCGGAACCAAACGAAAACGGTGAACAGGGCGCGGTATACAAAACCGGCGCAGCGTCGCTGATCCCGATACCTCGCATCGGGTCAACATTGCCCTCGTTTTCGCTTGGGAAACAAGTCCTGGCAAGGTATCCAGACACTACCACTTTCTACCGTGCCGAGGTGATGGGTGCTAAGAAGGATGTCTATCGCCTCAAGTTTGAGGGTGAGGAAGATGATAAGGAGATGGAGGTTGACCGTCGCTTCGTTCTGGACATTCCCGGAAAGTGATGCCCCCGTCTCCTTCCCTCTCCTATCAGGCCTTTGCTCGCGCTCAAGCCTCGATAATCGCCAAGCCAGATGGAATGGCCCTGAAAGGACGTAGGAAAAGAAAGGGGAGAAGTCCGGAATCGCCTCCGATGTACGGCGCAGGAAACAATCTTTGTATTGCAATGAGAGGAAGGGTGAAATCGGCTGCCAGATTGTTCGGTTACTTGATACCCATTGTTTAGCTAGGCTTTTTATGATTTGATGGAGTTTTATGACTTTGCAGGGAGTTGGACGTTCTTTTCAATTTTTTCAGTTTTCAACTTGCTTCTCCTCCATCTCTTTGTCGTTTGGGATAAATCATTCTATACTAGGTAGCGGGCAAAGGATACTGTGGAGCAAGAACAAATGAACAAAGCAGAATGGATGGAATCTACTCGATCAGATTTGAGCCAAATAGGCTTAGCCCCAGTGTCTAGTCAGCATCACATACGCTACTAGGTACAGTTAATGGAAAGCCTGATTGATGTGTTTGCTGTGTTTGCATCCTCCCTCTCTCAGATCACTTGCAATTCATCCCAATGGACTAAACATAAATTAGACTGAGGTGGTCATGCTTTGATACTGCCTGCAGAATCACGGTGAGGTGTGGCGCGTTTCTGAAACAAACATGGATGCAAACTCTTAAACGTTAGTGACCTGCCACTATCTGACTACAGATCGCGTCATGCTGATTAATGATAGCTTAGTCATTGAGATTCCCCGCCCGTCGCCGAAGCCGCCGCAATTCCGAGGGGCCGAGACTAGAGTAACGCAGCGCCGAGATAGCAGTCCACGATGGACATCTATGATCATACAGTCATCTCCCCTTTTCTAGCATCCTACCTGGCTATGTTCCTCTTGTCGCAACTCAACTGCTGAATCACATGTACACCTTCCAACTCTAGGATTGAATTGATTTACCTTGTTCTCTCTCTTCACTAGAGCTCACACCTTCCTTCTCTCGTCCACCTTCACGATTCGTCATTCCCCGCCATGTCAAATTTACCGTCTCACGCCTCACCAACTTTTGGGGCGCAATCCGCTACTTCCAATCCCATTGAACAGCTCTCACTTGGGTTGGATCAAGTTGCCTCGAATAGTAGGATAGATGAACTCCGTGGCGATGCGGTCAGTGTGACCGACAGTGACCGGGGAGATATGACCCCCGCTGTGCCAGCCTCTCTTCTCTCCCCGTCCTTTACCCCGCCAGCAACCCCAGGTGGAACATTCAATCCGGCGCAATTGCTCCAACAAGCACAGCAACCTACCAGTTCCAAGCCGCCGAAACTCCTCTCGCGCCTACCCGATGTCGAATGCATTGTTCGTGCCCGTATCCCGACGACCACGGGCGCGGAGATGTTTCTTCACCTCTACCATAACGACCTGGATAACAAAGAACATTTGGCAATTGTCTTTGGCAACACAATCCGCAGCCGGAGCTTGGACAAAGTTCGACCTGGAGAGACCGAAATGGATCGCATGATTCGTGGTGCTTATGTCGGCAAACTCCACCCTGGTCGGGTTAGCAGCTGGTATGAGGAAGGGAACGCTGAGGGAGCGGAAGACACACAAAAGGCCGATGAGAGTACCCCGAGTCAAGCGCCACTTGTGCGAATCCATTCAGAATGCTACACCGGGGAGACCGCCTGGTCTGCACGTTGCGATTGCGGTGAACAACTTGATGAGGCAGCAAGACTCATGTCATTCCCCATGGAAGCTTTGTCCGAACTCGCATCACAGCAGTCAGTACCCGTCGCTTCGAACGCTTCTGGTGGTGTGATTGTCTACCTCCGGCAAGAAGGACGAGGAATTGGCCTCGGCGAGAAGCTCAAAGCGTACAACTTGCAGGATCTCGGATCAGATACCGTCGAGGCCAATCTCCTGTTGCGACACCCGGCCGATGCTCGAAGCTATGGTCTAGCTACCGCCATCCTTGTCGACCTTGGCCTGGGAGAAGATGCCAATCCCCACGGTATCCGACTCCTCACGAACAACCCTGATAAGGTGCGCGCAGTTGAGGGTCCCAACCGCGAGGTCGTTGTTAAGGAGCGCGTGCCAATGATTCCCTTGGCATGGAGATCGGGCGGAAAGGCCGGTATTACGAGTACAGAGGTGGAGGGATATCTTAGGACAAAGGTACGTACTTTTTTCTTCCCCCTTTTCCTCTCACCCATACTGTGGGGATTTTCCTTTATGCACCTTGGCCGTCGAGAAGTATCCCAATGCTAATCAATTGGATGACAGATTTCAAAAATGGGGCACATGATTCAGTAGATTAAAACAGCACCCTTTCCTTATTGCATTTGTGCACACCTTTCACAGTTTCTGCTTGCCTTTTTTACCCCTGGGCTTTATATACTCACGAGGACCTCAAGGGGAGGTCTTATGTAATGTACGGTGTTTATGAGACAGCGACGTCTATCTTGCCTTGCTTTTTTTTATCCTTACTTTCCTCGTCTGTGCGTACCGCGTTTCCAACGTCTTCGACGAGGTGCGCGGGGTGTATTACTACCTGTCTTAGTTTTCGTGCACATTGTACGTTTCGGTGGATCATGACTACAACAACTTCGGAGAAACAAAAAGGGGATCTGCGAACTTTGCTTCCCGTTTGGCTTGGGCGTTAATCCTTCTGTCAGATTGAAGACCAATGAGAACGGCTCCCTTGAGACTCGAGACTGACGGAGACGGATGGGAAGAACAATGGCCGAACAATGGCCAGAATGCTGTCGATGATGTGCACATTGACTGCTCAACCCTGGGCATGCTTTGTTTGCGCAGCTAGAACATGCCGAACGCCACGCTATCGAACTCTGTCCCCGTGGAACCATAGTTCTTGATTCTGCACCGCCATCTTGTCAAAAGCTGAAGAGACGAATGGCAATTGACAACATGAAGGCAAAACGTGGTGCGCAGTGGTACGCAGTGGTACGCAGTGGTGCTAATGATTGACTTTTGGGGGGGGGTCAATACCCACTGCTCCCACTGCTGGAACCAACCAGACCCAGTCGATTCCTTCCTGCGCCTTCGGGACCCTCCGTCCGCTTTCCCTTCCTCTTTCCCCCCATCATTAATATTTCCACCTTCCCCGATCATCTCGAGCATGCACTCATGCATGTCTCATTATCGTTTGATTAAAGCCATATCCACCAGTCAGTCCCTTTAAACGTCACATATTTCCAGCATTGGATGAAACAATAATTCCTTGTCAAACTTTCTCTACAACTCGTCGAATCTCACGTCCTGCCCGTGTTGAATGGCTGGGTAGCGTTCGGCCATGGCCTCCCGCCTACCGCCTCTCAATGATTTGGCTCGGCCGCCAGGCCTCGAGGAAACATCCCCATCATCCACATCCTCGCTGGTGCCCGGTCACCCTGTCACCTCTATTGCTGCAATTTCCGATTCGAACTCGGTGGTGAAAGTCGAGGACTCCCCCACCCCGTCTGCATTGGTCTCCGCCGATGCAGATACGCCCGCGCCTGATGCTGGAGGCGCGGCGACGGCGGTTGCGGGCCGGAAACGCAAGCTGAACAGCAATTCCGCCCGGGGTGTCGCCAATCTTACCCCGGAACAACTAGCTAAGAAGCGAGCCAATGATCGCCAGGCCCAGCGCGCAATTCGTGAGCGCACGAAGGCTCATATCGACTTGCTCGAACAGCAGGTCCGCGATCTTTCATCGCAGAAACCGTACTTAGATCTTCAGGCTGCTCTGAAGCAAAATGAAGCCGTTCAGGTGGAGAACAGAGAACTCAAGCAGGGGTTGAAAGCAGTCCTCGAGATTATACAACCCCTGTTGGGAGACCAGGCAAAGTCTGGTAGGTCACATCTGTTGTCTAGTTTGCTTCGACAAACCTTGGGGCAGATATACTTACCTCAAACATGTTCGAGATCTTTTAGCGTCGGCAGCCGCTTCCACAAGCGCCAAACCCATGCCCTCGATCTCCGTGACGTCGTGTTTCTCAGACAATGGCCATTTTCCTTCAAACACCCAACCGTCGGCCCCGACCGACTCCTCATATACTAAATCCGCGGGCACGCAGCCCCCTTCCTCCACACCCCTTACGTTCTCGCCCACTGCAGGTCGGCGGAGTTTAACGGCCGCTGGTCCGGCTTCGTTTCGCATCGCATTTGATTACCAGCGGCATAATTTAGCCCATGGCCTCGACTTCGGCGGTACGGATGAGCGGATGGGATTCAATTTCTTGCTCGATACATCACAACAGGTGCCCAAGGTGGATGGATTCCGTCGTTGCTCCGAGGCACCGAGACCAGCCCCTGCGAGCACAGCCTCGACGTATCCAGCACCTTTGCCTGCGGGTGCGACGACGGAACAATCGCTGTCCTTGCCCGCGCACTTGACTCCAATCCGGAACATCGCTCCGACCTGTACACTAGACGCCATCCTCATGGACTTCTTACATCATCGTCAGCAAGAGGCAGCAAAGGGTGTACCGAAACAGAATCTTGTTGGCCCGTCATATCCTAGCGTATCGTCCTTGCTTAATCCAGAACGGAGTGTGTACTCACATCCTTTGTCGAAAGTGTTCACCGACATTCTGCGCACATTCCCGGATATCGCAACACTGCCGGAACAAGTTTGTGTTCTTCTCCTGATGTTCCTCCTAATGCGATGGCAAATATATCCAACTCAAGAGAATTACGAGCGATTGCCGGAATGGCTGACCCCCCGTCCATCGCAGCTGCTCACTCCGCATCCGGCTTGGATTGACTACTTGCCTTGGCCGCGCATGCGGGATCGCCTGGTGATGACATATCGAGACTATCCGTTCGAGAATTGGTTCATACCCTTCACACGGACTCTGTCGGTCAATTGGCCATACGAAGCAACAGATTGTCTTCTGTCTACTGGTGATGGTGACGATCTGATCATCAATCCTGTCTTCGAAAGACATTTCCGAAACCTTAGCAATTGGTCCCTCGGCCCGGCGTTTGCGGAAGCATACCCTTCGCTGGTCGATACAACCAAGATTAAATGAAAGCCGCTCGCCGGTAATAGTACAAATCATATAAATGGTAGTAGACTTGAGTGAACCTAACCATGGTTTTAAGTTTGGTGATCTGTGGCCTCAGTCATGCCTAACGTTTTGTTCTCTCATTTGGACCCATGTCATGCGCAATGATCCGCCTGAAAATACACCTTATCCATGGATAATTGCTTCCAGATTTTCGACTTTTGACTTGGTCAACTCAAAGCTGCCAATGCATTAAGGCATGTCCTGAAAACGAAAGACACGGTGCTTGACATATTTCATGATTTTGAGTCATAGAACGGCGTTGGATATTATGTGTATCACTCTTCCAAATGACAAATTCACAGACATCCTAATGCCGGAATCCCCGGGATTGGCTTAGTACATGCAGAGTGATTGAAGAAGCAGTTTGTTCGGTCATGACGAGTTGCCCTGCCTGCTCTTCTCATTCCAGAATGGCAATCCCGCCTTCTGCCGTAGAACACCATACATGGAGCTGCTATCTAAGCATTCACCCGCATACTCCCTGGCAGCCTCCATGTTGTCACAAGCCACTTTCAAGCCCGGGAGCTCAACCTTGCTCTCCTCGGCCATCGCAAAAGCATGTTTGGCATCTTTGATAGCCAAGGACACTCCAAATCCAGGCCGTGAGCCCAGCGGAGGCGCGTACACGCCCGTCGTTAACCTAGCGCATGTTAAAAGGGTATATTCATCAGCTGAGCAGTGGGAAAAGAAGGACCAGCCAACCTCTTAGAATATCCACCAGCGACGGGGCCAAAGGCTTCCCCGATGAGCTCCTCCATCGGCCCAGTTCCCAGGCCCGTGCGTTCAGCGAAGACCTGCGCTTCGCCGACGGCTTCCATCATATTGACGGTGACAATATTGCTAGTTTGGGTGGGATGCACCGCCCATGATTAGCACTCCTTCCATCTTCGCATGGAAACGGGCAAAAACAAAAAGCGGAGTGGGAAATGTAAAGGTGCTCACCCAGCGATCTTCAACAGCGAGGCTCGCGTAGCATCCTCGCCACAGTCGATGACCTTCCGTCCCATCACGTCCTGGATCAACGGCTTTACTGCTTCGGATGCTCGCTTCGGCCCGCCAATGGCGAAGACGAGCTTGCCGTCGGCCGCGATGGGGTTGCCGCCGAAGACGGGCGCCGCCAGGAACGACGCCTCTTTCTCCTTGAGCGTGGCCACGGTCAGACCGACCGTGGTCGGGTGGACGGTCGAACAGTCCACGAAGATCTTGTCGCGCAGGGAGATGCCCGACCCCGTGGCTGAGGAGATGAGTTGTTGGAGGACGGCGTCGTTGGAGACCTTTTCACATAGTTAGTTCGATCATTTCTCTTCGACACCGCGCTGTAATGAAGTCCCAGTAAGGTGTTTCGAGCAAGGAGGAGAAATAGACATACCATGGTGAATATGATGCCACACTGGGCGACAAGCTTGGTGAAACTCGACTCCGGGGTCCCGCCCAGTGCCCTGAGGGGGTCTCCGCGAGCCATTGTCCGATTCGAGTAGATCAAATTCAGGGCTCTCTTGCTGGCAAGGTGCTTTTGGAGGTTACTGGCCATGGCCAGGCCCATGGAGCCGAGGCCATACTGTTGGGGCGGGGGGATCTCAGTATGTGACGCTTGGTGGTTTTGTTTGGGATATGAGGACGGGGGCAGGGAAGGGGAAATGGTATGGCACGGACCCAACCGATTTGAGGCATGGTGTTTGTGTAAGGTATACTGAGACCTCTTGAGCAGGGATTGCACTCGCTCAATGTGAAAGGAATGGCGAGTGATGGTTGGGTTTTATCTTGTATGGTCTGGAAGTAGGACTGTACTGTCCCTGCGTATCTCGGGCGACAGACGATAACCGGCCGGGCCCGATGTCGGGAGGCGGAGATATTGGCAAATGACCATTGCACTTTTATTCAGTCGTATATTCCATTGTACGCATCACGCTGAGGTTTGGTTTTTCAGTCTCAAATTGATTCTTGACTAGCCTCGGTTTCTAAAGGTCACAGTCTTTATGATTTGAAGTATGGAGGGTTTCTGATGATCATTGGGACTAGTCTCTTCATGGGACGCAGCGAGACTGTTGTGTGCTCCCGAGTAGTTTCGGCTTAGAGCATAGAATTCTATTTTTATAGCATGTATATACTTATAGAGAACAAGCATATGAGACTGATGGCTTAGTTATAGGATAGACAGCAATACATCCTCACAGCCTCAGGCAGCAACTCGTGACTGACCGCCCGGCAGGCCCCACCGAAGCAGTGCCGCTCCGGACGGGCGACCTGGTCTTCCACTGCTGCTGCGGCTGCTGTTGTTGCTGCGTCTCCGACTAACTTACTGCCTACCTGCCTTCTGGACGTCATCTCCATACTCCCTCGTTCCCTTTCCCCTTCACCCGCTTTCTGATCAATCGCCTTTCTTTTTCCTTTTTCCCGGTCGCTCAATCTCACTATCACCATGGCTGATATGCCTATTGGTACGTTGCGCGCCTCCCACCTGGACCCCTCACCCCCCCTCCTCCCCCCTTACTCTCTCCGCCAGTCTCTCCTCTCCTTGCCCGGGATCTCTCCGTACCTCCCGCGTTCCCTTCAGCTAACCACAACAATTCACCCAAACAGTGCTCGATGGAGGAACGGGTTTCCTCAAAGTCGGATATGCTGCGCAGGTTGGTCTCTTTCGTTTTGGTCTCGTCAATTTCGTTCTTTCATTAACGCTTGCGTCTTCCTGCAGAACTTCCCCGAGCACCAGTTCCCCTCGATAGTGGGGCGCCCCATACTGCGGACGGAAGAGCAAGCAGGCGACATTGTCGTCAAGGATATCATGTGCGGCGATGAAGCTGCTGCCGCCAGATCAATGCTCCAAATCACCTATCCCGTATGTCTATACTCTCGCTGGTTCTGAATCACCGTCTCCCCCGCTTCCGGCACAATCCAGCAGACATGTTAACGTTGGGCCGGAATGGTTTCCTGGCCGGTCTTACTAGATGGAGAATGGAATTGTCAAGAGATGGGATGACATGCAACACCTATGGAACTACACGTTCTACGAGAAGATGAAGATCGACCCCACCGGCCGCAAGATCCTCCTCACCGAACCCCCCATGAACCCCCTGAAGAACCGGGAGCAGATGGCCGAGGTGATGCTGGAAGGCTACAACTTCGGTGGTGTATACGTCGCTATCCAGGCCGTCCTTGCGCTGTACGCTCAGGGTAAGTGTCGCCAGTGCTCTTGAAAACCAACTAGGTCACCGACTAAGCTCCATGCTCTCTTTCGGCGAATCGCAGGTCTCAGCAGCGGTGTCGTCGTCGATTCCGGAGACGGTGTCACCCACATTATCCCCGTCTATGAATCCACCGTCCTGAATCATCACATCCGCCGACTGGACGTTGCTGGTCGCGACGTCACCCGCAACCTCATCGCCCTTCTTCTCCGCCGCGGGTATGCCCTCAACCGCACGGCCGACTTCGAGACCGTGCGCCAGATCAAGGAGAAGCTGTGCTACGTCTCCTACGACCTGGAGCTGGATAAGAAGCTCTCGGAAGATACGACGGTCCTGGTCGAGTCCTACACCCTGCCCGACGGCCGTGTCATCCGCGTGGGCAGCGAGCGGTTCGAAGCCCCCGAGTGTCTCTTCCAGCCGCACTTGGTCGACGTCGACCAACCCGGTATCGCCGAGCTGCTGTTCAACACCATCCAGGGCGCCGATGTCGACGTGCGCTCCAGTCTCTACAAGGCCATCGTGCTCAGTGGCGGAAGCAGCATGTACCCCGGCCTGCCCTCGCGTCTGGAGAAGGAGCTCAAGCAACTGTGGCTCACCCGAGTACTGCAAGGAAACCCGGAGCGACTCAACGTATGCGCTTTCTGCCCCGAAAAGCCCTCCATCTGCGCTCTATGTTTAAGCTAACGTGGTTCCTATAGAAATTCAAGGTCCGCATCGAAGACCCGCCCCGACGAAGACACATGGTCTTCCTTGGAGGTGCCGTGCTGGCCAACCTGGTACGCAATGCACCCACCCCTTAGATGTGTCCGTGCCTGTCCCGCTAACCCCTGTGTGTCTTGTTTCCAGATCGCCGACAAGGAGGATATGTGGGTCACCAAGCAAGAATGGGAGGAACAGGGTGCACGTGCCCTCGCCAAACTCGGTCCTAGATAAAAAAAAAGGTGTCTAGGTAGTTTACCACTTTCAAACCACGTAACCAGTACATATATGCATCCATACCTATCCACCTACTTTTCCAAGTGCTCAGCCCGCCATCTTCTGATCCCACTGGGAATCTATTCTGAAACATTGCGAGGCTTGTCGCGTCGCGTCGCACCCTCTCTTCAAGCCAGATCCTTTTTTTTTATTATCTCTATATCGATCTTCTACGCTCATACTCTGCAGTTATATATACATACTTTCCAGAACCGGGTGTTTGCTATTTTCTATCAAGACGGATGCATGCCCATCCATTTGTACTCAAGCTTGCTGTATTGTAATGCACCCACTTTCGTGCTATGCTCGAAAGCCAGACATTGTAGATCTCACAAACAGAAGGTGTTCGCGGAACCAAGAACACTTCTCAGGGTAATCGATTCAGAAGCTTTTCTCTTCCTGTTACAATCTTACAGAAATGTGACACACAAGATCAACCCGAGTAGTGGAACCAAATCTGCACAGAAAGGCCTTTGTCTAAGTCTATGTGGTGTATATATCTTCTACCAAGTGGACCAACCGCAAACGAAAGAAAATGGAAAAAGAAAACTCCTCAAACATGCAGGACACAGGCCTCTATATTCCCAAGAATACAGAAGGAAGGGAAGGGAAGGGAACGTAGGACCGATACAGAAGACAGTGTCAAAAAAAATGTGTGACTGAGTATGGTCACGCAACCATGAGCACACTCGAAGATATAACAGAGGTCCATGAGATAGCAGGGACATGACACACGAGGGAAAAACCAGAGGCCCGTCTCTACCAGCGGAAAGGCAAATGGATCGATGGAATATATAAATGGTTGGATAGTGAGGCGCAGCCGCCGGGATGTCCCTTTGGTTATTATAAGAGGCTGTAATCTTTTCAGTCATCGGAGTCGGACTCGGTCTGCTCGTTGGCGAGGACCTTCTTGCGCTCTTCGTTCATCTCGCGGTAGGTACTCCAGCTAAGGAGGAAGAAGGCCACGATGATGAGGACTCCGCCGATGATGGAGGCCAGGGACAGGGGTTGGCCAGTACGCAGCCAGTCGACGATCGCCACGAGGAAGATGGTCAACAAGGCGGCTACGGAGGAGAGGACGGGCGAGGTTAGGGAGATCAGGACAAGGAAGGAGCCGGAGAATGCTATAACAGACAAATGGTATTAGTTTCAATTCCAACCCCCAGTTCATGGTGGCTTGATCGGTCTTGACTTACTGGCATTGGCAAGGACGGAGATCAGAAGCATCCAGGCCGCTTCTCCGGTCGGCCAGCGAAAGGTTTCCAGACCAATGATGTGCAGAAAGGGCAAGGGGATCCACAGAACAAGGAGCGTGAAGCATCCGATGAGGCTGCCAAAGGTGTTCGCGAAGATCATGCTGCGTCCGGCGCTGGTACCCTCCGGGGGACACGCGAACCGCTTGTACAAGACCTCGTACAAACCGTACAGCACACTGCCGATACCTATGATGATATTGCCCAGCAACCGGTTTTCGGCTTCGTCGTGCGCTTTGCCTTTCTTGCCGTCGTCGCGATCCCCGTATGCCACCACGAGCACCCCGACGATGGCCACCACGACCGCGATGATCTTGTCGGCCCGCAGTTTGTCCTTGAGGAGGGGGATCGAGAAGGCATACGCGAAGAAGGCGGAGCAGTTGTAGATAGCGGTCAGGTCGCTCGGTGTGGTCATGTTGACTGCAACGTACCAGGAGCCTCCGGCGATTGTGAGAGCGGTGGTGACAAACGCCGTTGTTCGGAGCATGTACGGGATAGGCGATCGTTGAGAATCACGAGACGTGAGGTGTACATCCTGGGTCTCCACCATTTTTGCTGTCGTGCGCAGGATGTAGACATGCCGGCGCCAGAACGCCGCCCAGGACAGTTTGCGTTTCTGCAAGCGGAGGATAAGGAGCTGGAACGGCCACAGCAGCGCCCACGAACCATGTGTGAGATAGCTAGATAGCGCGGAGAAAGGTTAGCCCCTAGAATGAAAGTATCGAAGGTGAGCAAGGCGATCAAGTACTCCGAACTCACAGCATACAATATGGTTTGTCCCAGTGCAGCTCGTGCTGAATGTATACCGCGGTCTCGGTCTGAACCACAAAACTAGCCAGGCTCAGAAGCAGAAACCCCGAGGCAATCAAGTACTTTTGGCGCGTCGCCTGCTCCGCGGTGTGCTCGGGACTACTGCCGCGGATGGTCGGCCGCCGGGAATGGTGAAGCATAGGCCTGCCTTCTGCATCACCATTGCCCAGGCTGGCATTCGACAGCCGTCCGCGACGCTCATCCTTGAGCAGCGGTTGTTGGGCGCGGCCGTCAGCGGGTCGGTGCATGACAGGACGGTTCATAGACATTTCATCGTCCGATTCGTGGAAGGCAAGGGCCGGATCCGGATCCCAGGCTTCTCCAACACCCGTTAATCGCACACTATCTGTAGCCACCTTGTGCGGATTTTCTGGATCAAGGATGTAAACAAGAGTGTTTAGGGAGGAACGCAACAGAAGCGACAATGAGATTTGGAAGCCTGCTCCTTGTCTCTATTATGTATGGGCCGGGGAGACTATGACGAAGCGTGCGTCGGAAAGTGGGATGGGATGAAGGTGGGCGGATAAGCCGCGCAATCGGCCGATGGAACGACAGGCAGCTCAGGTGGACGGAAGGATAGATTGGAGGGACTGCCGAAGGTTTAAAGCCCAACGTTCACGTGGGGGCCTAGCGAAGGAAGAATTGCAGCCCCAGTGGGTCAGTTGCCTGCGGACAGAAGCGGATGATGAGGTCTTGAGGGCAAGGCATACAGCCTCGTATGTATAGGATATCTCCGGGGGGGAAGTACTTCGGACCGCTGCGCTGCGGCCACGTTTGCGAAAGTCGTCCGTGTAATACAATTGTGGGGACGTCTGGACTAGGACAGTAAGGTGGAAGGGAGGAGGAACGAGCCAAGCCCCAAGAAAAATGAAAGAGGGACTGCTGTAAGGGAGGGAGGGAGAAGAGAAAGAAAGAGAGAAAGAAAGAAAGAGGCAAGGCAAGAAGAGTACGGAGTAAGTACCAGGATGTCACGATGGGTGGGAGGGACTATCCGTTAAGGTAGTTCAACTGGTCTATTCCATTTCGAGTCAGGGACCACTAAATAAAACTTCACCGCCTTACTCAACGACAAGTTGGAAATCAGCGCCGGTGCAGCGCTAATTCGGTTCCGGCTAGTCACGTGTGGGGACTCGGAGCGAGTCTCCAGCTTTTCCGTCCACGGTTCCCCGCCGAATCGCCGGATTGGGTCTTCGGGCTTGTACTCCGTACACCTCAAGACAGAGTGCATACTGTCCATCTGAATTTATGATTGAGTAGGATTGTTATTACGGCACTCCGATGCCTCCTGCTTCCCACAGCTGTAGACTTGTACCATCCAAACCTCATAACATTGACCCATGTTGCAGTTCCTCCCCACATATCAATGCGCAAACCGGAAATCCATTCGCTTGTTTCCATCATCATTGGTCGTTGCGACATAGTCAAGCTTCTGCTCCTCGGTCATCAAGTTCCAACGCCGGTCTCGCTCATGATTCCGCAGCATGTAGTAAGCCTTAGTAGCAATGTAGAGTATGATGTTGACGCCCACAAGTATCAGAAGTACTCGGTTCCCTGTGATGTAGCGCGGTGCATCCCCTACGCACAACAAACGCATTCATAGTCAGTCAGGAATGCTTTCGAGATGTGTCACAAGTGATCGGCACTGACCATCGGTGTATATGTTTGAGGCTATGATGGCAGACAGCTGAACAGACATATTATAGATCGCAGCCGCAATGGCCCGAGTTCTCACGCTATTCGAGTTGCGAGAAATCCACCCCGCTTGGAGTGCGTGAGCTGCATAAATGATTGATCAGCAATTATAGTGATGTGTCGGCGGCGGACATGCACTCACCGCTCGGAAGGCTGAGAAAGAGGGTGAGGACAGTCCACACCACCCACTTGTTCGTCTGGCTGAGGTCCACCGCATTCATATAGATCAACATCGGCAGACTCCAGACCTGGGCTATGAGTCCCATCCATGATAGTGACTCAAAATACTCGCCCGCATACGTAAGAATGATTCGTGTGATGATCATGAAGACCTAGGGTAGCAGATCAGCATCCCACCACCGGTACTTTAACAATCAATCATTGGATCTCGCACGCACGCTGTATGGCATGGACAAAAGAATGGAGTTGAATGTATCAAACCCGAAGTCTTTCAGTTGCAGAGTGAAGTACTGCGAGACCGTTGCTGCTCACATTCTGTCAGCTTGGACTTTCTTTTGACAGGCGAAGTAAGGATCAAAGTAGGTTCACTCACTCCAGGGGGTCAAGAACATGATCCCGACAATGTACAGCGGCCACAGATCGAAATCGCTGAAGCTAAGCCATACCAGCTTCGCTGTTAAAGGCTGCCTATTGTGCATTGAGCCCTTACTTGGATCCTCGCGCAATATGCGATTGACCATGATAACTTCTTCTCTGTGAGGTAGCTAATTTAGTGCTCAGAGATCGCGCAAGCTTGGCGAGAGAACCACATACCGTTCTGTAAACCAGCCATCTTTACCTCGGGCCCAATTTGCAGTTTGAGTCGGTCCAGGAGGCAGGAAGATGAAGGACAAAAGTCCCAATGCTAGAGTGAAAAGACCCTGTATCCTATGAGTAACCGTCTTCGGTGGCTTGGGAGAACGTGACTGACATCAATCAAGAAAAGCCAGCGCCAGCCAGCTTGACCACCACGGCCTCCCAGATGCAAGATTCCGTATGCCAGGAGGGCCGCCAGTATGTCGGCCAGCGAAGAAGCTGAGTACCAAAATCCAAGACGTATGGACAACTCGTGGTGCTTATAGAAGTATGACAGGTAAAGTAACATCTAGAACCGGTCAGAACGACTAGCTCGAACCTAGCCATCTTTCAAAATCACTTACCGTGGGTGTGAATCCTCCCGACAAGATACCAATCAAAGCCCTGGTTACTAGAAAAGACGTCCTGCCAGACAGCCAAAACTGACAAGTAGCGACGATAGACCACGATATCATCTGAATCGGAATCCAGCGATCTGCACCGATCTTCTTGCCGATAATTTGCGCCGGTATCTCACTCAGCATATAGCACAACCTATACACCGTATTTCCCAGGTTGTAATCTACCTCGGGCAGGAGCAGTCAGTACAGCGGCGTGGTGTGAATTGGTGCTCACTGACCATCGCGGCTAAGATTCAGGTCGCTCAGAAAGTTATCCGCGTTGGCTTGCTCTAGTACAGTCAGAAACGAGTCGACAAACAGTGTCCAAGCTATATCAGGGCGGCGGTACACACGGATATTGGATCTGTCAAGTTCCAGCGCTGTGATCATCACACAAGCCCATAGGATGATGCGGATATCGAGCTTCTTGACCACACTCTGCACCAGAGTTAGCTTCCAACACCATCCCATACTTTCGACTTCCTAGGTGGAGATACATCTTCTTCGCCTCTCGTCCATCGTGCTGCCGGGTCGAACCGATGTATATTTTCCCAATCTGGCCGTGGCTTGTACTCCTCCGCTAGGTCTGGGTCGTCGAAGACTGACGGTTGCGTCGCGATAGCGTTTGGGTTGTAGTTCTTGGACCGTTGAAACCAAAAGCGCTGAGACTCAACCGCATCATCACAAAGCTGCTCATCGCCAAGAGATGCTGTAGGCCTCTCCGTCACGCTGACCGTAGCTTTTTTCTCGACGTCCGATGTAAGCGTTGTGGAGGAGAGCACTGTTAGGCTCTGCTTGCGTGCAGCAGCTGAGCGAGCAATGACCAGCGACATGATTTATCCGGGGTGCCCGAATAGGCTTGAGACTTGGATCAAAACCCGGAGTCAATCTTGACCCGCCCTGACCAGGTCAATCACAAATTTAAGTAGTTTTTTTTCTTTGGTCCTCCATTACGGCCAAGCGGCAGGTAAGGGGACTATTGTCAAGCCACCCACATGGTTTTTTTCTTCTCGCCCCGTGTCCCGGTAGCAGACATCAGTGTGACCACGGGATCTAGATCCCAGCTTAGATGCGGCTCTTCCAGCGCTTGAGGTGTTTTCAACTGAGACCATGGACCTGGAGAGCTGCGGGCCCCTTGATGCAGTCTTCCTTGGGCTGTCGAGACTCGTTTGCGTTCGGCGCTTGCCGGTAGTTCGTGCTGCATAGTAGCAAGGTATCACGGCAGCACGAGCGCCAGGACCTATTCGCGCAAGCAATGGAAACAATCTTTGTCAAGAGAGAGGGAGCCAGCTTTGCCTTCCTCGAATTCCTCTGAGTCTGGCTCCTTTGGGGTTTGTTCGACTGATTAGAGTTTTGTGACAAAATCCTGTAGTCGAGTGCTGCTGGCAAGCCGGATAAGAAGTATGTACAGTATCTTCATGGAATGGTCACGCAAGGAAGTGATAAGCGCATTGTCCAGGAGTTATTTGCGACGGGACTGAATAATGGGGATTCTTGAGGCCGTGATTGAGAAATGTGGCGGAGGTGCTGTCAGACGCCCTTCCCCAGATTAGTCTTGGAACATGGGCCTAGATTCATGTAAGGGACTGACCTGAGGCTACAGCAGATTCGGGCCATGTAGTATGCGAGGATCGACTCCTGATAGCTCAGAATAGGAGTCTAGTCGTGTACGATGAACAGAGAGTTCGCCCAACTATAGCGGATTTTGAGGGAATCTTGTTCCAGTTGATAACGGAAATAACCGTGATGCTGCACGTAGTCGCTTTTGCTGGACTTGACGTGGAAAGAAACTTGTATAGAAATCACGGAGCTATAATGCTTCGCATTCAAAACATCAGACGGCGTCTGTTTCCGAATATGCTCCTCAGCCTATCGGCTATATGCAACACCGACCGAGCTGCAGCATGGGTGGTGGGTGGAATGCCATCGATGCTCTAGACCCTCCAAGGGTTGCTGTTCATGTGATCCTCCATCTATCTACTCCGTACTCCGTAACAACAGTCGCATCCCATCTTTTGATGCTCGATTGACTCGTGATGACCTGCTTCACCAGCCTACAGTAACTCATTCCGATTTGACTCCGTGCTGCATGCCTTCCGCCACTTTTACTACCAGCCAACTCCCATACCAAGGTATCACTGCCAATTCGGCCACCCTCCTTTTCCCTTCTTTAACCTCTTGCGAGGTTGCGCGTTTTCTTGTTATGCCTGTATCACATGTGAGTTATAAATCGAGCCACAAAGCTTGGCAATTTCAGGTTTCCAGTTCCTTATCAAAGATTTCTGTGCTCATAACGTCCCCGGCTTCGGTTCCTTTTTTTGTTTCAGAAATGTAGGAAAGGTTATGACAACCAGGTTGCGATTGGATGGAGTGATTTCATGTATTGAGACTCATTGATATTATCTTCATCTTGTTCCGTTAACTTGTTATCACTCGCACCACACTTAGGCCCTTGCCTTCGACTTGAACAATGCTTCCTTCGTATCATACGTGTACTTCAGGTCAAGGTGCCAATAATCCGGCGCCGTGGGCTTCGCAATCAGCCATGCCTTGTCCAGGGCCTCCACCACATCCTCGGGCAGTGGGCCCTTCTGGATGTCTCTGAGATTGTTCTCTAGCTGTGTGATGCTGCTCACACCGACGATAATGCCGTCTCGACCACCCTCCTTGATGTTCAAAAGAGAGTGATGGCGAATCCAGCGGAACGCAATTTCAGGCAATGTCAGGCCGTGCTTCTCTGCGACAGGCTCGATAACCCGCAGGGCATCAAAGGTCGCGTCCTTGAAGTAGCGATTGCGATACAACGTGCCAATGGAAGACTTGTCGCTGTATCTGCCGTCTTCGGGAATATCCTGGGTCTTTTGCTTTCCAGACAGGATTCCACCAGCAAGCGGATTGTACACCACAATGTCGATGCCATACCGCTTGCAAGCATGGACCAATTCGGTTTCTATGGACCGAGCTGTGATAAGGCACGTCAGTATCATGGGGTAGTATCAAATGTTCAGAAACCCGAGCAAGCGACTCACTAATAGCATTGTACATGGCCTGGTAGATGGTCGGTCGTACCCAGCCTCTCTCGTTG
Organism: Aspergillus uvarum CBS 121591; assembly: GCF_003184745.1. NCBI lineage: Eukaryota > Fungi > Ascomycota > Eurotiomycetes > Eurotiales > Aspergillaceae > Aspergillus > Aspergillus uvarum. Next base: position 222,196 of record NW_020291346.1, read on the forward strand.
CAGACTGTCACGATCTCTGCGACCTCGAAGGCAGTGAAGTTACTCAAGCCGAGCTCGACGAATTTTCCCTCCTTGTGCAATTGATTGACAGCCTCCAGGGTTTCCGTAAAGGGGACCGAGCGGTCGGCGGCATGAAGGTAGAAGATGTCCACGCAGTCGGTGCCCAGGTTCTGTAGAGAGAGCTCGAGTTTCTCACGAATGACGTGTGGCTTGTGGTAGCCCGGCTGCCCGGGGTACCACTTGGTGGCCAAGGTCAACCCACGCTCCTTCCACTTCGTCTGAGCAGTGAAGGCTTCCTGCTGCCCGGCGACATATGTGCGCGCGGTGTCAACCTCATTGAAGCCTTGCTGTTGCAAAAGGTCGAGACACTTGTTGAACTCATCGACTGAGGTGATACGAGCCCCTGCAGACTCATCCGGACCAAATGTCATCAACCCAAGGATGACCCTGGGTAAGGGGTTCTGTGCGATGAGAGGCATGATGGAATATACGGCGAATAGCTCAGCGTTCAACACCTGGGCGGGGTACAGTAGAGCTAGGAGCAAGTTAGCTTGTGCCGGGATTCACAATGGGCGATGTTGCTCAATGTAATACCTGGAATGCAATGTCTGGGAATTAGGAAATTTATCGAAGAATGATAGAGACTGGTTCTCGTCGAGAAAGGATGAATTATGAAGGAAATACAATGAAAGCAGGTGTCAGGGAGATCAGAGCTGTATTTGTCACCTTCCCCGCCATAGTTGACTGACTAGTTGAGTATGGCGCAACCCACACCCCGCCCGTCCGACGGCATCACCGATCATCGAGCAATCGTATATCTCCTCGTCGATCGGCAGCGGCTACCATAATTTTGGAGTCAGTACCAACATCTTGACTGGCTTGTTCATCATTGTATACTTTGTTTATAGTATGTGAAGCATATTTGATGATGACTTGGTTCCCTCTCTTTGGGTTACCAGCTTCTACTGTTGGGCAACAATTACTAACAAATCCGCTATCGGCATCTGGTGAACTCTGATGAGCTTGACTCATCAACATACTTTGTCCATACCATCATTGTATCTGCGCCCGACCTCTGATCTCATTTTTGCCACACTGCTTTTCTACAAGATGAGCGCCCCAAGCAAGGACACATGCTCGATACTGGTTATCAATCCGAATACCTCGTCGCATATGACCAATGCGCTAATTCCTCTCTTGGATAATCTCGGACACGGAGGTACTCAGTTCGACTACTTCACAGCCCCGGTGTCAGAAACCGTCACTCTTCCGGACGGCCGCACGGTGGAGGGGGTGCCCAGCATTGACTCGGGCGAGGACTCGGTGAAGTCAGCTCTCTACTGCATGCCGTTCCTGGAGCGCATCATTTCCGAATATGACGGCTTTATCGTATGTTGCTTCTCAGCTCACCCTCTCGTGGGGATGTTAAAGGAAAAGGTGCGCAAGATCGAGGAATCACACACCTCCATCGTGCCATCGGAGCAGAAAGTGAAGCGAAAGTACGTGACGGGCATCTTTGAAGCTGGAGTGCTAGCTTCGCTGGCCGTGGTCAGCTCGTTTCAGTACGCATCGGGGCCGGGCTTCCACAAGTCCCTGTCGCCGGAAACTTTCGGCATCATCTCCACCGGCAAGATCTGGGAGACGGAGCTTAGCAGCGCCGTTGCTGACATGCTCGGCCATTCGAGCGACGGCAGCATTAGTCACTTTGCTGGGGTTGAGACTACAGGGCTGACCGCCGTTGAGCTGCACACTACCCCTCCCCAAGAAGTGAGACGACGGCTTGTCGAAGCAACTGAGCGACTTCTTAAAGGTTCGCAACGTCCCGTGGGCGCGATCTGCATGGGTTGCGCCGGTATGGTAGGCATGGAAGAGGCGGTCCGAGAAGGGTGTGTGAGAGCATATGGTCGGCAGAAGGGCTGTCAAGTGAGAATCATTGACGGGGTTGCTGCCGGGGCTGGGATGCTTGTGACGGCTTGCAAAGTCGGTTATTGAACCAAATCCGCATTTGATCTCCTTTGTATATACCGAGACATCGCTGCTCTGGGTAGGCCAGGGTGGCGTAGAGGCTCTGAATGAGCCTGCTGCTGGATTAGAACCGCAGCGGTTTGGCCTTTCGTCAAATATTACGGCCATTCCGCGCAAGTTCTCTAAGCTTCGATGAGAGCGCAAATCAGTAGTGCGGAACAATGCGTGTAATTCCCATCCGCTCGTGAAGATTGTGTAAGCTGAGCAAAGCAATTCATTTTCTCATGTGTAATATTCTCCAAACAAAATGTGTTGGAAGGGACATGTTGCGCTCAAGTCTAGACAAGTTCATTGTTGTAGAAGCTGCCTGCTGATAGCAGTTTCGGCCTGAGGCCGCCACCCCTAACCTAGATTGAAAGCTGGAAGTTTCCCCGCGGAACGCGCTACGCGTGGGCCAAAAACCCACGACTACTGACTGTGGTCAAGCAGAAAGATGCCCAGGTATGTGCCACAATCTCGCTTCTCTTGTAATCAGTCTCAGGCCCTCTATCTGCTCATTCACGTTGCTAATCTCGAGATCAGAGAAATAATCACAATCCAAGCCGGCCAGTGCGGCAACAATGGTACCTAGTCCTGCTCCAACACTATTTCTTATCGCAACCACAATAGCTTCCAAGATTGTGCTTCTTTGCTCGAGAGCTGCTACTGACTGGCATGTCACTTAGTCGGCTCGCAATTCTGGCAGCAGCTCTGTCTCGAACACGGAATAAGTCAAGATGGCAATTTAGAAGATTTCGCAACTGAAGGCGGCGACCGTAAGGATGTCTTCTTCTACCAGGTACGCCCGCATATTTCACAGCTTCGGCCCCTCGATAAACAAATCTAACTAACAACCTCTTCTTTTCTTAGAGTGATGATACCCGGTATATCCCTAGAGCGATCCTTCTGGATCTTGAGCCCAGAGTACGAACCCCTCCCTCGGCAGCAAACAATCGACACGCCTGTATTAGCGCACTGAATCATGAGCTCATGCTTCCCAAACAGGTCCTTAATGCTATTCAAACCGGTCCCTACCGAAATATTTACAACCCCGAGAACTTCTTTATCGGACAGCAGGGCATTGGCGCGGGCAATAACTGGGGCGCTGGTTACTCTGCGGGTGAAGTTGTCCAGGAAGAGATCTTCGACATGATCGATCGAGAAGCGGATGGCAGCGATTCACTTGAGGTATGGCTCATGGCTCTTGAGGAGCAGATACACAGACAGGGCACTTTGATCATACCTCACTCGAGTCATGGGGCTGACATCGCACTCTACTAGGGATTCATGTTCTTGCATTCGATCGCAGGAGGCACAGGCTCTGGTCTGGGCAGCTTCATCCTTGAGCGGATGAACGACCGATTCCCCAAGAAACTAATGCAGACTTACTCTGTATTTCCCGATACCCACTCTGTGGACGTGGTCGTCAACCCATACAACAGTCTGCTCACCATGCGGCGGTTGACGCAAAATGCCGACTCTGTTGTAAGACCTCCTGGAATCCTACGTATCCTGCCAGGTCGTTCTCGGTACAAGCTAAAACGATTGTCTCTCATATTTAGGTTGTGCTGGACAATGGCGCTCTCTCAAGAATCGTTGCCGACAGACTCCATGTGCAAGAACCGTCATTCCAACAAACAAATCAGCTAGTATGATCCTCATGCGCAGACAACAGAAGCAAAGGAAGCGGACGGGTCCCTAACACTATCTTTCTAGGTATCCACTGTGATGTCCGCCTCCACCACCACCCTCCGTTACCCCGGCTACATGCACAACGACCTGGTTGGGATCATCGCTTCCCTGATACCCACGCCCCGCAGCCACTTCCTCATCACCTCCTACACCCCCTTCACCGGCGACAACATCGAGCAGGCCAAGACGATCCGGAAGACGACCGTCCTGGACGTGATGCGCAGACTTCTGCAGCCCAAGAACCGCATGGTGTCGATCAACCCCAGCAAATCCAGCTGCTACATCAGCATCCTCAACATCATCCGGGGCGAAGCCGACCCGACCGACGTCCACAAGTCGCTGCTCCGCATCCGCGAGCGGCGCCTGGCGTCGTTCATCCCGTGGGGCCCCGCCAGCATCCAGGTGGCCTTGACGAAGAAATCGCCGTACATCCAGGACACACACCGCGTCAGCGGTCTGATGCTGGCCAACCACACCTCGGTCGCTACTTTGTTCAAGCGGATCGTGCAGCAGTACGACCGCCTGCGTAAGCGGAACGCCTTCTTAGAGCAATACAAGAAGCAGAGCCCCTTCTCGGATGGTCTGGGGGAGTTCGATGAGGCCCGCGCTGTGGTTATGGACCTGGTTGGGGAGTACGAGGCGGCCGAGGGTGAGGATTACCTGGATCCAGATGCTGGGAAAGATAAAGAGCTTGGAATCTGATGTGTAAACGAACGCCCTTTTGTTCTATTCCTGTTTGCATGTTGAATCTTTTGTGTGTGTGTGTGTGTGTGTGTGTGTGTGTCTCTGCGTTTGGACATTCCTCTGATGTGGTTCCTTTTGTTTAATGACTGACTACCAAGGGTTGACTGGTGTATATCAAGCGGCGAAGGCGTTTCTCAAATTCATCGTTGTTTTCATTTTTCTGATAAAAAAAAATAACACCTTAAAATGAATACGGCGGCCTTCCTGATCTGCTACATGAGTTCGAGCTTCCCCACCATAATCGGGACAGTGGGGTTAGGCTTGAATAGGACGGACACCTGGACAGCCAGGTGTCGGACATCGGTAACAGTTACACGACGGATTTACCGGGGAGGTGTGGTAACTACTATCTGCCAGGGTAAGCGATCAGGCCAGGGGGGGTGATGGATCGATGGGTTCAGGTTGGGTTTAAAGCCCACAAGCCCACAGGAAGCAACGCGCAGCCAGCCTGCACTTTGCTTTGTGCAAGCGCAAGCAGGGCGCTGGTCCGGTAGTGGTAGGCCTTCCCCGCCCAATCTAGCGGCGAGAGGGTCCGTCCACGCGCAGGGGAGCCCCGCCCGCCCATTAACTCAGAGTAATGTACTCAGGGCTAGGCTGTAAATACAAGATCTTTCCCGAGCGTTGCAGGGGTGGCTGAATTTTTTGGTGAAAGGGGTTTTTTTATTTTTTGGCCTTGCCTGGCCTTGTCGGTCAACAGTAGGCCCCAACTACCACTTTTCGCGTCGATGGGGATGTTCGCTTGTTATCTTCGGAGGGTGCAGTTCTACCTTCACCCTTGTGCATGTTACTGTCAATATAGCCCGGGGGAGGGGGGAAGGGGGGAAGGGGGAGGCGATTTGCGAATTGTAGGACCAAGTGTCGAGCAGAGTATAAACTGGTCGAGGTGGTTGTGACAGACGATGCATTGACGTGTATGTAAGGAAAGGGAACCGAACTCAACATCGCACGCACATCATTTGCTGTTGGCGGAAGGGTTGGTCGTGCGGACGGAAAGGTCTACCGTCTATCCCCGGCCTTGAAAGATACAAAGTAGGTAGGCATAAAAGGAGATTCCTGCCCAAGAGGTGTGGGTACGGGTGTGGGTTTGGAAGGGGGAAGCTTAGAGCTGGATGGTCGGGGAAAGAAAGTATGGGGTAACAGTACAGTGCAGTGCAGGTGGTCTTGATCACCCCAACATAGCTTAATCATCCTTTCTCCGCCCTGGACAAAAAGTGAAGAGAAGATGGGGGAGGGGGGTGAGGGGGGTGAGGGGATGAAGATACCCGGTACTATCATGCAAACGCTCCTATGTAGGAAGACGATTGTCTGACAGTAAGCAGCAATTAATGGTGGTGGGAACAATTCAATGCACCAGGGTTCTCAGGATATCGGCTAGTCCAGAGTCGGGCTCGCAATGGGAACGTAGCACCTATTGAGAAGGGACAACAGATGGTGCAGAGGGGGCGGTCCATAAATAAAAGGAGAGGGTTGGTACATCATTGCCGTGCACCCTTCACTTTGGGGTACATGAATCCACCCACCTCTCTGTAGGTATGTCGCTGCATGGACGTTGTGTCTCATGGGTGCCAGGCAGTAAGTAAGGTAGCACTACCAGATGAGCTGCAACAGGAAGGGTGCATGCATGGGAGCACCACTGCCTTTGCCTTTGCCTTTGCCTTGCGCATTGCCCACCAATCCCAAGAGCTTCAAGGATATGTTCCATTCTCTCTTGTCGTCCGAGCCAACATCAAGATTCTGATGTGGGTTACCGTCACACATACCAGTGCACTGCGGGTGTGCCTGGCTCTGAGGTCATGGACCCGAAGATATCGAGCAAGTTCGCAGTCCGTACGGCATGTCGTCTCTTTCACGTGACTGGATTGGCTGATCGGCCATTGTACGAGTAACTAACCATAAGCGAGGTGTGTAGATCAGCGCAAGATCTAAATGTTCAAGGGTTGGGGAGAGAAAAGGAGTTGTTGGCGCGGTGGTGCTACTTCGGAAGCAGCTACACCTCTGGCGTGCACAGACTTCGGCCACAAGCCCGGGGGAACAGCGCCCCCTCCTCCCTCGCCTCAGCCCCTAGTCATATTAATGGGCTCAGAGCGGGTTGTTTTGTGACAAGAGGATGAAGCGAAGGTGCCTGGCTGTTGCGACCAGGATTATATGCAGCCGTTGAGACCGGTCGCTTTCTCAATAGGAAAGAGGAAGAGTATGTGCTGTACTAGGTACATACTGTAGACACCTAGGACTCGGCTGGAGCTACGGAGTAGGAGCTAACCGACTCAATTGACTTACCATGAACTCGGCATACTAACTTTATCGTGACTATGTGCAGCCGATTGCGCCATGGATGGCGACATGCTATATGCCATGCCATGCCATGCCATGCTATGCTTGAGAGCAAACTACATATAGTCCTCAGGATTGTGGCCGGCAGATTAGGGATGCTCTGGATGGGCAGTAATTCAACTTGAGTGGTGTTGGGAGAAATGGGGTACAGTATACGGAGTACTCATGCCTTGTCGACACCCGAGGGTGGACACGTATGAGCGGATGAGGTGTAAAGCGATATGCCAGCCCAGATGTCGTGTATGTCACCCTTTTTTGTCGTCCATCGACCTTAAGTTAGACTTTTCTTTTACCCATTCTTCGTCACCTGTTTCGTTTGCCGCCCGGTCGGTTGGTCGGTCGGTCTGAAGAAAGAGCAATTCAAATTATATGGAATCAGGGAAAAGAAAAGGTGAGTGAGAAAAACGGTACCGAAGAAAGCCTCGTGCGCATCCGGCAAAGGCAAGACGGTTGGGAGCATTTGCCTCGCCCCGATGCAGTAGTAATCTGACATGGCCGGGAGACGGACGGAGAGAAAGAACGAAAGAAGGGCAGAAGGCCCGGAATCCTTCTTTAGTAAAGAAACCTAGAAGCTTCTGGCTCCACTTACCTGATTTGCCTCCACCCGGCCTTGTCGTCCGTTCCAGTCGGAGCCAGCCCTGAGATGAGAGAGGAGTGAGGAGCGAGGAGAGTCTTGAATCTCAGTCTCAGTCTGTCTAGACTGTCAAGAAGTCGGTCAGTGTGATGAGTAGCAGTGGTGTAGTCAAACAATAATGTCAGTAAGTTAGTGTCAGTAGTCAGTATCTAGACTAATCGGATGCGCCTAAAATTAAGGAAAGGGCGACGAATCCCCGTCCCGATCGATACTTAGTGAAATCCTATTAACAACTAAACAGGAAATAATACTTAAGGCTTAAGGTAAAGATAGTACACATAGGTGAGTGCTGGGTGGATGTTACGCCTATGCCTAACAAACTAACTCACTAACTAACCACGCCTACTCCTCATCTCTGCCTCCTCCTTCTCCTCTTTCTCCCTCAGGCTGGATCAGCGCATTGCACCTCCATTATTAAGTTAATTCAATTATTCAGTTAGTTAACTTAGTTAGTTATTGTTATTGAGTGACTCAGCAGGTCATTCATACCTTCCGATTTACCCCCTCTGACCACTCCTCCCTCCCTCCCTCCCTCCCCAACCCGATTTCGCAATCACATCCGTTCCCCTACCCGATTTATAAATTGACTTTGCGCTGCAGTTTCGCCGCTGCCACCTACTGATTCATTTATAACCCTCTTTCGCTGCCTCTGTGTCCTTTTCCTCTTTTCCACACCACTTTCAACCGTGACTCTGCCTCACCTCCTTCCACCCTCTTCCTCCACCTACCTTGCTGTTCCCCGTCCCTACTACTACGGTCTCGCTTTCAATTCAGCCACATCTGTCTGCTCCGGTGCTTATATAAAGACCGCCCTTCTTATCTACTACTCCTTATCTACCAACGCCCCGGGACTCTCCTAACAGCTCTCTCCACCGACCAACTATCTCCACGTCGCCCTTTTTTTTCTTCTACAGGAGGCAGTACTGCTCTTCATCCTGAGGCTTCAGCTTGCATCCAAGTTCTTGCCAACCACCGCACCACGCCCACGGTTAACACCCGCGCCCCTTCCCCAACCAGCGCCAATTTGCACGCCGCATACGCAAGCGCTTATCGGCTGTTCCTACTCCGGTGACTCCTCTTGACTCCGCCCCGTTTCTCGCCACCCTTATTCCATCATGGCGCCCCGCAAGCCTCGCTGCAACTTCAAGGAGTGCAAGGAAGCCGCCCAACGCATTGTCGGCGATTGCAGCTTCTGCAGTGGTCACTACTGCTCCAAGCACCGCATGCTGGAAGCTCACTCCTGTACCGGCCTGGAGGACTGCAAGAAGGAGTCGCATGCCCGCAATGCCGATAAGCTGAACAGCGAGCGCACCCACGTCATCAAGGGCGTATGAGGTTTTCGCCCGGCACCACGCCATTACCTCATTAATCACATTCCTCTTCATTTCCCGTTGCATCGTCATATATCGATTAGCACGGTGTTTTCTCGTCTCTTCAGCCATACTATTTATTGCAAGGCGGAGTTTTTTTATTTTTCTGTCTAATTCACATCACATTGGCTGGGGCTCGCCGCAGTTACTGCACGGACAGTTTCGCACCCTGGTGGTTTATAAGCAAGGCTTGGGGGAGTTCTGCACAGATTTTTGTCCTCTTATCATCTGTGATATTGTACGCTTGGCGTTGAGACTACCTCTGGAGTTGTGAATGATTACTTCTTTTTCCTCTTGATTCAATGCTCATCGCAGGCTGTGGCAGCTATGCCCGTCCATAGGCCTCCAGAAGGTGGTTGAATGCGTCCTTAGACAGCTTGATCTATTTTTTGTTTCCCCGCTTGGATAGAATTGATATCTCCTAGCAAACGTGAGTCTCCATTTGAAAGACGGCATCGTCACGTACTCCGTAGGCATTCTCCGTATATCACCCCTCAAGCAAGCTTGAATGAGTACGCAAGTGATCGGCGTTGGAGCATGGACGTGGTAGTGTGGTCTTGTGCCAGCTCAGTAGCCCCGTCAGGTACCTACCTCGTCTGCCCCAGCCAGTGAGCGTGCACAACGTAGCACTCGTCATATGACAGGCAACCTTGGTGCTTGATAAGGTACGCTGTTCAAGCTTCGACCCCCATCAACTGTGCTGAGAGCACCGCGAGGTTTAGTAGTTGCCTTGCTAGGAGGTGTCGTGGAATCTAAATCACAATCTGACAAGAAAAAAGAAAAAGCCTCCATAAGAAATTCTGTACATAGTACTGTAAACCGAGTGTTGTTAAGAACAAACCAAAAAAAACACATAATACATAACCCAAACCCCCATTCTTGCAGCAGTCTAACCGGGTCCAATCTTGGGCCTGTATAGCGCAGGGTCAGAGATATGTTAGTAGCCGCGTCGAGCAAAGTGAAGAAAAAGGCAAAGAGGGCAGGCAGGCAACCATGGCAAGCCGTGTGGGGGCAATTGGAGGAAAGAGGAAATCACGTACATATCGTGGTGTTCGCTCAATCGACTGAGGTACTTGTTGAGCTCCTCCACGCGCTCCTTGTGAGTTTTGACCCCGTCCCGTTTCAGGCGTTCTTGCAGCTGTAGTGTGTGAGAGGGAGGTGGAGTTAGTTGGTAGTCCCAGGGGGGTTTTTTTTGGTTATTTGTGGTTGATTGTTGTTGCTCTGTTGTATGGGGGTGGTTTGCGACTTTGGGGGTTCCTTGGGTTGAGGCAGCTACCATTGAGGGTAGATTGGGGGAGGGGGTAATAAATCAAAATGAGGTAAGGGTTGGTGCAATACAAGAAGATTGATTGATGGTAATATGCGAACAGGGAAAGAAAAAACTTACCCTCCTCTTCCTCATCTCCTCATGCCTCCTCTCCGCCTCGGTCTTGCCAGCGGAGCCAACGTCCGGTGATGATTCCTCGGGATGATCAGCCTCATCGTCGGGTGCACGAGACGTATCTCTTGGCGTGGTGGTTTCGTTTTTGTCTGGTTGTTGTTGTTGTTGCTGCTGCTCTGCGTCCGCATCAGGAGAAGCCTTCGTGGGCTCTTTTTCCGTTTCCTTTTGCTTCTTCTTCTTTTTCTTCTTCTCTACTCGGCCATCGGCGATCTTGGAGCCCTTCAGCTTGAGCTTACCGCCTCCGCCGGGCGTCGAATACTCGTCGGCCGGCATGGGAGAGGCTTGTCTGGTTGATTGGGATTGGATTTTTTCAGGGGGCGTGTTCAGCTTTGAAACATGATTCGGTTTGGGTGGTTCGAGAAATTTCCCCGATGGTTTGGTTGAGGGTTGCGAATTAAAATAACTTAACTTGGTAGATAATCGAGAGGTGATTAGCTGGGGTGGGTTTGCCTTGCCGCTTTAGATTCGAGTCAGGTGATCATACGTAAAGAAGTAACCCAAGAATCCGGCAACGAAGGCTAGGGCCTATGGTTCATTGTTACCAACTATTCAGTGGGTATAGTGACTTGAGGCTACTGATGATAAATGGTCCTATGATTCGAAAAGCGATATGGTTAAATGCCATCAGTGGCGCGATGTTCATTATTGTCAGGCTATGTTCTATGCTTTTTGACGTTTCATGCTATTGATATCGTAATGTTATCTCCTAGTTGTCCCTCTAGGGCCATGGTTCGTGCTCTGTGGTATGGAACTTGGGTTTCAATCGAAAGGAATCGGGCGTAGCCCTGACCCCCCCCCTCGTTTCCGCATCTCGGCTCCCGCAGCAACCGTGCTGGGGACCTTGATGCCACAGCAGTCGCCGAACCAATCCAGGTGATTGCTGTGATCATGGCCAGGGCCATGATCGTGCTCGTGCTCGTGTTCGTGCTCCTCGCTCTCCATGTCATCGGTGACCTCCGTCATCCCAGGCGCAGCGGGCAGTAGGCTGCCGAAAAGGAAGTGTTGCATGATGGGCAGCTTGCCCAGAACTTCCTTGACAAACATCTTCTTCATGCCGCCTTCGATCTTGCTCCAGTTCTTGGCCCCCGAGATGTCATCCAGCATGGGACTGTGCCAGCGCAGCCCTTTCACGGTTTTCACGCTGTCGACCCACCGCACCTGATCCAGGTAGATGAAATTGTCGCTTTCCTCCTCGAGCACCGCCATGTTGTGGATCGACAACGGGGTGATGTAGGGATGGGCCACGAGCTGCGAGGCGCCGAACAGGAACGGCAGGAAGTGGTAATCATCCAGACCCCAGACCCCGTGGGAGCCGGCTGGCTCGAGATAGTATGTGGTTTGAATGTCGCGCATCAACCGCATGTAACTCACGTACACGTGGAAGACGATCGCAGGGAAGTCGGATTTCGAGAACAGGTGCACCTGGCGGAGACATAGTAGCCACATCATGAAGTTCAGCTCATGGCCTGAGCCATAATCTAGTCGATCCCGCGACCCTAAGGAGTTTATAAGGTATGTAGATGCCTCTTCGAGAAGGGCCGGGTCCTCGAATCCGAAGATGTCTCGATGCCATGCCTCGCTCTGTCTCGCGACATCGTCGAACAGATCGCGGAAAGCAGGGTTGCCAAAGCGCGAGCCGTTCTGGTCGAGGGAAGGGTGGCGTTCAAGAAGTGAGCGTATTTGGTCGACCACGGACTGTACTTTGGTGATGGTGGGAGAAGGCTTGCTAGCTTCGGTCGTCGCCCGCCCTCGTACGGAATCAGAAAGTCCGAAGATGAAACCGAGGATCAAGTTGTATGTAGGGGAGGAGAGGAAGAGTGCGTGATCATTTCGTGATAAGATTCGACGGACGGGCCGAGTATACTGGTGGGAGGTGAGGTCGGGAGGGTTAGGTAGAGGCGGGGTGACTGGTGCGGGCTCTTTGGAGGGTGCTGTGCTCGACTTGTTCTTGCTCGCTCGGAGCTCTGAAAGCTTCTTGGACAGATCAATCTTGGGCTTGGGTGCCAGATTCGGCACGGAGACCTCTGAGGCCATTGTGAGATGGCAGGTAAAAAAGGCCAAGAAGAACGACGATACTAATGAATGGTGCACTTGGGAAGGTGACGGTCATCTGCCACCGCCCGCATACGATGGCTATGTGGAAGAGACCGGTCACGTGGCAGAATCATACCGCCTTTTCTGATCGTTTGACAGAGGCTGGGCCGATGACGCTTTCCCCAAAGGAAGATTAGTGCTGTCGGAGAGGATCACCATGTGATCGACAAAGCCCATTCGGTCCCTTGAGGTAAGAGCCAGCTATTCCGCTTCAGGATTGGGGCCCCTGGTACGGTAGTCACTAGTAGCGCTGTCTAAGAGAGCAACAAAAGTTGTAACTTCTCCAACAACGCACGATGCTGGGTGAGGGGATGAAGAAAAGAGCTGTGTCAATATTTGGCCGGAGATAATCACCTCAAGGACCAGATTTCTCGTGTCTGCTGTACAACCTCATATAGAGGTTCTTTAATCGCCGTCAACCGTTGAGCACCTTCGAAAGCTGGGGCAACTTCTGACCCTGCTTATCCACTCTTCTGCGTCTGCTTAATTACAGCTTGCCCTAGGCTATATGAACCCTGCGCCTCCGTGAGCACGCCATCATGGAACCCTCCGATTTGACCACACAAAGCACCCAAAAGCCGGGTGACTCTTCTCTCACGCAAAGTCCTTCATCCCCTCGTTCGTCTCGCGGAGAGCCACACCGCATGTCTTCTCCAAGCGCAGAGCAAGGGCCGGCTGCGACACCTAGTCACGGCCAATCCTACCCAGTCAATGAATGCACGCCCATTGTGTCGAACAGCGATTCATCCCGGCGAAATTATCAATCTACGGAAGGACTCAGGAACCGTGAAACAGGGTCCGTGAATGGCCATGCCGAGATCCCGGAACGGCGAGATGCAAGAGCAACCTCCGATCAACAGGCCCCCCAGTCAGATGCGGAGGAGCCGCACACCTCCTGGTACCGGCGAATGGCCGAGAAGTACGGCAGCTTAGAGCTAGAAAATAAGGGCAGTGTTGCCCGAGATCATCTTGCTTTGGGTGCGTTTGTGTCTAGTTCCCGTCTTGTTTCAGCTTCAAAAACTTGCGACATCAGCAGTCTGACATGGTTGTAGAGCGTACATTCCTTGCCTGGCTGAGAACTTCGCTGGCGTTTGCATCCATTGGGATAGCTGTAACCCAGCTGTTCCGTTTGAACAACACGGGGAACGTGACTGGGGTGGATCCTTCGTCCCAAACCCTTAATATCGATCCCGCCAGTGTCGCTATATCATCCGCCGCGCAGCGGCTCCGCAGCATCGGAAAGCCGCTAGGAACCACATTTATCGGCGTTGCCATTCTCATTCTCCTGGTTGGCTTTCACCGCTATTTCGAGAGCCAGTACTGGATCATCCGGGGCAAGTTTCCGGCCAGTCGTGGCAGCGTTGGGCTGATTGCAATCGTCGCTGCTGCGTTAATAGTAGCTACTCTTGTAGTTATTCTTGCAATCTCTCCAGGCGCGGTCGAAGCCTAGCGAGAGAGAGAACGAATTCTGAATTTGGCATTTGAGCGTTGAGCGTGTTTCTTCATATATGTTTTTGTCATCTCATTATCATCTCATTAGTGGTTACGAAACTTCAGGTCGGGTGGATGGCATGCTGGGTTTGGGTTGTTGTCTTTGTATAGGTGATACCGCGGAGCAATAGCATGCCGATTGTTCAAGGTTACTGGGGGAGTGGCAAGTCTAGTGAATGCTGCTTCCTGTGTGCACATATCACGCCTCTGGCCCTTCACTTACATCTATGTTCAACTATGTATATGGGAGCAAGCAAATCATGATGTGCATATGATACAACTGAGGTCTGAAACTGACCCGGCATCTGTTTGCGATCTAGCAGAAGTGAAGTCAGTGAAGTCAGTGAAGTCTCAATAGTCTCCATTAGTCTTTAATGATTTTCATACGCCCTGCGCGGTTTTGAGTCTTCCTGAAACTACCTTTAGCTATCAAATGTAACACCACTGTCGGCTGAAACCACAAGAGCCCAGTGACCCAATGTCAGAAGGCAGTTTCACATACTCAGCCGTCTGTCAATTGGTATATCCTGGCAAGCGAAATGCCACGGATGAGCCTGCCTCAACTGGATTAATGTTCGAATTGTTCGTTACCCCTGACCATTCCCAATAAGACCTTCTCGAACAGTATGGACCACTATCTCTTATGTCTAAAGTCACGTAAGGACCGTTCACCCTAAGCCATCAACGTTCGTCAATCTACACAAGTGGCAATTCGGGGCTCTTTCTCGGCCTCCTTGAAGCAGAAGAAGTCCATGTGATAGTACATCACCGACGAGCGACGTGGGCACCAGGCATCTTGACACAGGGAGTCTCGCCGTACTCATATACTTAGGCCCAGCTCCGGCTCGTTTGACAAGACCAGACCCTTGGTAAATGCCTCGGATAATCCTGACGTGACCTAGGAGAAAAAGAAAATCTCCGAGAACCATTTGTGTGTCGCAAATGACATGACATATATGCTTTGAAAGACCTAGCTCTCATTCGCATATCCTAAATGCTCCAATTGAGGTCCAGAGCACTCCCACAGGAATACGTTAAGTATAGCACTCCGTACAATTAAATAGTCTCATTGCCGCTGCGGGTGATACATGCGTAAATAAAAAAAAAGTGGACCGATCGGTTTCCAATGTGGCTGAACCCATGGGATGGAAATGAACTTCTGGAAACTCACTCCTCTTCCCCTTCAAAAAAGGCACGAAAATGATTTTTGGCCTCAACCATGGGATCGATCGGCGCCGATTTCCCCAAGGTCAAAGAGAAGTGAAATCCCAGGGACCTCGGCACAAAGAACCTGAGCAAAAGACAAAAAAGGTTCAAGGTTTTTATTTGCCCTCCGCATTCCCGTTGTGGACCGTAATGTAGAAAGACAGGTGGAAGTGGATGCAGAGGGTTGAGAGATGGATAATTCTACGGAAGTTAGTGTCGACGACTCACTCGACTGAAACTTTTCTTGTCGGCGAGACAATGAAAGAAGAAGTCCCTCTCTGGTGCCTTGCGTTCTAGTAAGAAAAGCCGTTGAGGTTGTCCTCTACCCCTTCTTTGTGCCTGGCACACACACACACACTCTCTCTCTCTCTCTCTCTCCCTCTCTCTCAATCGGAACTGTCGGTAAGGCGCCTAAAGGAACCTGGCAAATGAGTTCTTGAGCCCGATCGTAATGTCTCAGAACTCGGAATACGAGAAAAAATCCGAGTCGAATCGGTGGTCTCGTGGCCGTATCTTACCATTTCGGTCTCGTGACCTGGTAGGAATAGGTCTAGGTCTTTGATTCTGCTGTAATGAGTACTGTACACTAAGTCCCTTGTCCTTGGTGGCTTGTCAAGTCACGCCTTCCAAGGTGAATCTCTGATGGGTCATTCCGTGTGGATTCCATGGGACACGCGGGTCATCCTTTGTCCAGGGTCTTTGATCTTCCATTACGGACAGAGTTAATACGGAGTACAGCACCGGCAAGCTGTGGCTAATTCACGACTGTATCTCTTACACTCAGACTCGTACGGAGTACGCTCCCTTGTCTTCCTACAGATAAGGCCGTCTGCAGAACGACGATTCGGGACTATCAGCGGTTTTTCCTGAACCAATGAAGAGGCCAAGTCAGGCTCCTGCAGATCGTCGTAAGGTGCGATAAGAGAGGCAATTGCCTTGCCAACTGTCTGTCAGAATGAGACCAGATCGAGGTCCTTAAAACCAAGTAGAACAAGAGTGATACTCCATGATTCAGTTGCTGTTGTCCACAAGAATCATTGGTAACCCCTCCACGCCATGGGGGAGCCTACCGTCCACTTAGAAGAGAGAACCGCCCCCCGGCTCAATTGGAGCTGAGAAGACTATGACCTTCCTACAAAGGTCTATTGTGTCAGCGATCGCTCAGGCAGAACTTCGATCGAGCTGAAAAACTACGAATTGCGTAGCTGATGGTCTTCTAGTGCTTCGATCCAGTCCAGTCTTGATGTACCTGTACTGAGTCGAGTACATTACACTTAGTACCTACCTACGCATCGAACCGCTTCTTAGACCTCGGGCGGCAACGTCGACGAAAGCCATGTTCGGCCAAAATGGCTAAGAACAATTTATAATGATATAATATGTCTAGCATATAAGGCGCCAAAGCATGGCATTATTGTCTCTTGGCCACATATGAACAGTCCAGAAACCTTGATAATCCGTGCCCAGTCCTGGAAGAGGGATAGCAAGCCCAGTAGCCAATAATAAGCATGACGTGTGCCTTACATCCCTGGCGAGACCTAGCGCGCACAGTACGGTAGGTGATAACTGCTGGGTAAGAAACATGATAAGACCGCAGGGATGGAGGAAGCTTATTGGCAGTGACCAGGGGTTCCTGTTTCTCTTTAGTCCTGACTTAGTAGACTACTAGGTACTTAATTAGTACCGTGCGGTGCTCAGGAACGATTGCGCAAGCCCGGTTTGGTCAGTAACAAGACAAGGGTCAGTTGGCGCCGTGAGTGAGAACCTGAAGCCCGCGGGCTGGCTCGGGAGACCTCAGACAACATCAGAGCAGATCTCTTCCCCCCCCCCCTAAGGATGGAAGAACGACGGTGATAGCGCAGAAGAACTATTCTTGGATGTCTGTTGAGGAACTTCCAGAATCCCGGGGATGTCCCAGGTTTGTTTTTTATTTCTTTCTTTTTTTTTCCAGGTGTTTCATCCCTCCGCCTCCCTCTTCCCCTGGTCAGAAGTCAAGACGTGTCAACCTTTTGGCAAGGATCACCTGTTGGTAAAATCGGCGTTGCAGACAAGGACTCTCTCGCTCTCTCTCTCGCTCTTCTCATTCAAGGGGAGATCCAGAGCGCTAATTAAACTAGTACCGGATTTAGTTAGCGGCAGGCGTCTAGTGGGTGGCGTTCGGCCTTCCTCCACCGAGACAAGCGAGATTTCAATCCCCTGTCTACCGCCGCTGATTGGAGGTCCGGCTCAGGTACGGATGGGTTAGTGAATCCGGTGATGCCTGGAGGGGGTTTTTCGCCCGGGAGTCACATTATTATTAGGGATTGATCAACAACAATTTAACCCATCAACAATAAAAAAAAAGTAATGAAATGCATTGAAACAATAGTCATACATTACTTCCGACCGGGTCACCCATTCACTCCGCAGGAGGGGTCGGGATATCAACCGTTTCGCAATTATGAGCATAGTCTGCTCTTATTGACCACTGCTCTCACTGTTCGTACTATGTAATCTGAGTAGATTAATTATGCTCATGCCAGAAACCCTGATTCTCAACCTGTCGGTTGTTGTGGGGACTGTCTTGCCTGCTTCTTTGGCGTTCGCCAGCTTACTGTACACATTGGAGGATCAGGCTTTGGTCTCAACCAAGGATGGCGCATCGTACTCGGATGGCCGTCGATGGTCGTGACGTCGTTCATCTGGCCCGATACGGGGGATTTCCAGCGACTTATCGATCTAGGCTGGCTGGCCAATTGCTGGAGTGAGAGTTCTTCCGGCCAGCTCCGTATTCGTAAGATCTAGAATGGACCGATTGAGAGGGACAACCGTGAATATGACCAGGCCGAGAAGAGGAGAGAGAATAAGGGAGCCTGCAGGCTAGTACGTAGTGGATTGGACCGAAGAGGGTGGTGAGGGCGGTGGTGGTGGTGGTGGTGGTGGTGGTGGATCTTGGTAAATTCATCTACAAGCTACTCCGTACTAAGTAGAGTAGATGGAGAACGCATCCATCCGCCAACTCCGCAGTGGGAGAGAGAGGCGTGCAATTTCCCCATATCATCGCTGGCTCGAATTGGTGAATTTTGGACAAGACATTGGGATTACTAGACCATCAACTTAATTTAGCAGTACTCACTAGTAAGGTACAGGCACTGGCCGGTGTCAGTCTTTGCTTTCAGGCTAGGTAACAATGAGTAAAGACCGATACCATTCAATCATACGGGCTCCGTTCTTTACCGGGCGGTGCAGATGGTTCAGGTGGATGGCAGTGGTTCGTTCGCCATCCCTCCGTCCCTCCGCTTACTGGAGGGCGGGCGATCGGACGGCGCTGGTAAATACGATGTATCACTTCGGTACTAGGTACGGGTGCGGCCCCTCCGGGTGACCAGCAACCAATCAACCCCTGCCGCCCTCCTCCATACGTCGCCGTCTCCTCCTCTCTCTCCACCACCAAGCCTTTTGCTGCACTTCAGCCTTTCCTCTCCTTCCTTCGACTTCATTTTCCCTCTTCCTAGGTTGATCCTCCCTCTTTTCCTCTTCTTCCCTCCCCCTCTCTCTCTCCCCGACTTCCTCCTCTCTTTCCTCCTTCGCTTGCTTCACCCCCCCGTTGCGTTTCCGCTCCCTTCTATATTCACCATCTTCCTTCGTTTATTCCTCCCACTCCGCCGACTCTTCCGCCCATCCTCCTCGTCCGTGGCCCGTTCCCGTGGCCGTCCGCTCCTTACGATAACAACAATTCCCTTCGTCGCCTGCACGCTTCTCGAACCCGAGTCCATCACGACCTTCTACTGCAGATTATCTTTCTCAAGAGAGTCTGTCACATCTTGATTCTACTCGGATCAGTTGAAGAGGCTTCTGTCTAGCCGCCGTTCGGTTCATTTCGCTGCCTTCGACCCTCGGCCTTCGACCGTTTCATTATTACGAGGTTCTCTTACTATCACCTCATTTATTAATATCAAGTTTGTTGGATCTGTGGCTCTTTGGGGTAATCGATGGTCTCGATGTGCAAATAAAGACCTCCAGCCAGAGTCAGGCTTTCCAATCCATACTAGGGAAGTCGCATCGGTCTGGAGGTCCCTGTGTGCTTGGGCTACATCAACTGTACTCATTTGCAAATCACGGGGCTGGCCGAATATATCTGCAACATTTAGTTATTACATAGTATCAGCAGGTGATCATGGCTTCGATTTCTCTGCCCCCGCAACACCCAATCACTCCAGCATTCTCCGAATATCTTCGACCCATCGATCGGTCCCCTGTTGGTCATAGCCGCCGCAACTTGACCATGTCAACTCCGCTTCCAAACCCACCATTTGTCTTCCCGGCACGAGACCCCGGCGATACAATGTCGGAGGCCCCAGCGACTAGACGCAGGACTCCTCCGCCCCTTCCGGCTTTCTCATTCAATCCAGGGTCTAATCACTCTGCACAGCCGTCAATGCCGAATCTCCCTTTGAATAGACCAGGTGGTCATCGGCGACGATGCAGTGAGTTTGTGGGTGGGGATCGTTTAGCCATTCCTGGACCCGTAGAGGCCATCCAAGGCAACGATGAGAGTTCAGGCTCGACACCTGCCACACTTCCTGCTCCAGGTCCCGGCTTCGGTGCAGGCAGCCAAGGAAAGCGGCGTCATGCCCACCGACGCTCAGCTGCTATCTCTAGCGTGGACCTGACTGCAATCTCAAATGCACTGGACCTGAAGCCTACTGTCGAGAGTGCTCCCTGTATGCCGGCAGACCCGATGCGAGAGCATCATGCTTCTGATGAGCCTACGCGGCCTGCATCACAATCGGCTGCCATACTGTATCGAAACTCGCCACCTGCTTCCCCTCAAATTGTTGTGGAGACAGAGCCCCCGACTCCCGTCAAATCAAGCGATGAGACTACTATCCCTTCACCTGGTTGTTCTTCGCCTGAACAGTCGCCTAAGTTCCTTGCACCCACGAGCGCATCGAATCCCGACTTCTCCACTAGAAACAGTGGCGTTGTTGAGATGAGCTCTGCAGTTGAGCCCAAGCTCTTCTCAAATGAGAAGCCCAAGCCTAGGCCCAGGACTGCTGATGCTTCTCTAATGCTGGATCAGAACATGGACTTAGGCATTGGGGATACCTCATCTTCGAAGCGACCGCTATCTGCAGCGGGCCATTCTCGGAACCGCAAAAGCTTTTCTTCGGGAATTCTAGATCATTTTGCGGGCTCGTCAAGACGGTCCTCCTCGTCCAGTAACACGGGAAGTACTTCGGATACCTCTGATCATGATCCCCGTGAGTCTTCAGATTCTTTCAATACACATAAGAGGATATCCAAGGCGAAAAAGCGGCAGAAGAAGGTGCGCTCATGGGCCGGTGCTATCCTAACCAGAGGCAAGGCCAAGCGACATGTGAAGAAGGACATGAGCGAAAACATTCAGCCTTCTGTTCCTGCCCCTGTGATTACGAGAACCAACTCCGACCTTGGATCGGGACTGGAAGTGGACTTCGATGATGACACCATTGTTGTTATCCGCACGCCTACTAACCCTGCTACACCAGACGCTCGGCGTCCCACGTCTCATGATTCAAACGTACCATCTTTGGAGCATTCGTGGAAGCCAAGGAGCTTCTATGAGCAGACAACCCAAAATGATACTCTCAGTCCTGTCATCGACTTGGATGCAGCTTTAGGGCCATTTAATACGCCTGACATGCACTCTGGTCGTGTTGCAGAAAGTGGTTTCTCGGCAGCTACCAAGCGTATGTACAGTGGCGGTAGGCGGGGTGAATTTGTTGGTCCAGAGATGCGTTATCATCGCCGTGCGGAGAGTGCACCTGAGATGCCACCCTTTGACCGCAGTTTTCTGGGAAATAACCGATTGGTGAATACTTCGACATTGGAGAATCCAGATGTGCTTTATGAAGAAGAAGAGGACGCTTTCTTGGCTGCTACGAGCGAGTCTCCAGCTGAAAATATTGAGCGCCCGCTCTCACAGGTCATCTTGTCAACTTCATGTGATGCTGAGAGTAGATCTGAGGAAAGCAAGAGCAGCTCCGAAACACTTACTGCCCACCCTGTGATTGACGAGGTCCGTGACCAACCTCATACTGGTCTTGGGATTCAGGAAACTGAAACTCAAACTATGTCGACCGCCGACGCTACTTCTTCCAGTCAAGAGGATCTCAGACCTCGTACTGCATCAAACGCCATCCATCAATTACAGAATGCGGGCAATCCATTTTCTAGTCCGTTGAGCGATCCAGTCGATGTTGCCGAGCAAGAAGCATGGCAGCACCGCATGCCTGTTCCTACAAGCCCCGACGTTTCGCCACGATTTATGGCTGCTGATACTCGACCTACCACCTCCCCTTTGGAGCTGACATATAACATCCCTCCACTGTCTCTCCAGGGAAGCACACTTGTCTCGAATTCCTCTTTTTCGTCTCCCGACTTCACCGGCTGCTCATCGGATGCCCCTCGGTCGATAACTACTCCATCCACGAGTGACCGTAATTTCTCGAACCCTTCATACAATCCGTCCATGGATCTTCCGCAGACGTCAGTTGAGGATGTTCCCTCTCTCACAAGCAGTGCATCTACGACGACGAACACACCCCACCGATTCTCTGGCACATTTTTCGGACGTCCTCGGTTGTCCTCCGACCGTTCTGCATCATTCTCTGAGGCTGTGCGCCGCCGCACCAGCCGTGCCAACAGCTATAAGAGGTCTAGTCTTGCCAGCCTCTCTAAACTAGTTGTTGGCTCTCAGGGAGAGAAAAGCAAACTCAGCCATGAAGAGAAGCCACCTGAAGATGAGCCTGAAAAGTCTAAGAGGAAATCTCACCGGATCAGTCGTTTGATGCACTTCTGGAGGAGCAAAGATAAAGACCGGCCGCATGAACACGGGGTTCAAGAAGAGCCACACTTATGAAACAACCTTTTTTCGAGACAAATATTGACACATGTACATATTCAACCTGATCATGATTCGCTTCTCAGTGGTCTTTGCAAGATCTCTTACCTCTTCACATTTTTTTTCTCTTCCGCATTTATTTTCTTGATCAAGTTCCCCTTTACTTTTGTTGGGGCAACTGACGAATTTCTTTCCATTGGCATGTGATCGCAAGCGTCAGAGTATGAAGCTCTATCCTTTTCTTCTTTTCGAGATTTCATGTCTTTCATTCGAGACTTGTTGCAAGTTGTGAGCCAGTTCAATCAACTTGGCTTGCTATTTCCCAAGCTACAATTTTTTTTTCATCATACCTTCTCTCGGCTCCTCCCTTCTCACTCCATCTCATCCTGACCCCCGATCATCGGAAGGGCAGGGCCTGTTCCTCGTCCTATCCCTCCATGGGACATCTGATGTTCTTTTTGTTCTTTTTGGGCATATCTACATTAGGGAGGGGGCAATTTGATTTTTTTTTTCTTGGCTGGTCGAAGCTGTTGGTTGCTGTCGGTTTTCATGGACTGGAGGCTCTTTCTGACGAATCTAGCATGAAGTCTTTATATGGATACTGAAACAGCCGCGTATGGCTGCAATGAATGTACATTCTGCGGCACTAATCTTGACAAGCCGTCAATTCCCATGTAAGAAATTGTACTTGCCCACTTATATCTCGTCGGTTTGTGCAGCAACTAAGGAAGTATGCACCGGTTTTGGTCATAAGGTTCACACTTGAGGGTTGTAGAAGATATATCTGTACTGTATGCAGAACGCGGGAGCCCCACACGCCGAACACCAAAAAACTCAACTTCGCACCGCCGCTTTCCTTGGCACTGGAGGAAGCTATTGATTGATATTAGTATACACGGAGTCCATATCTATATATAAAAATTAATCTCGACCATTCCTCGACATGGGCCCCTCGAAAAAGTCCGCCAAGGCCACCCAGGGCCGCGGCGGCAGCAAAAACGA
Organism: Aspergillus uvarum CBS 121591; assembly: GCF_003184745.1. Classification (NCBI taxonomy): domain Eukaryota; kingdom Fungi; phylum Ascomycota; class Eurotiomycetes; order Eurotiales; family Aspergillaceae; genus Aspergillus; species Aspergillus uvarum. The sequence continues at coordinate 245,070 of NW_020291346.1, forward strand.
ACCCAAAAAACGTACAACTACTCAGGGCAAGCACCGGCCGCAAGATGCAGACTCGGCCGGAAACCAGATCAATATCTCCGCGACCATTCCCCTGACCCTCCAACAACTGCTTCTAAACGTCTTCAAAGCCGCTTTACTCACGCACCGAGTGCCTAGCAGTAGCAGCCGTTCGATTGAGAATGGCGACGAGGGTCATGCAGGCGCTGTCGCCCAGGCTCCCGAAGCAGCAGCGGAGCAACCGCAGCAACCTCCTCAACTGGACATCAAAGGTCTCATCCAGACCATCAAGTCCCATCTGTACAACCGGGACTTCGACTCGGCGTTTACGGATGCGGATGAGGAGCTCCTGCGCGCGTATGCCCTGCGCTGGAGCTCTTCGCGCGCCTTGGGCTATGCGGGGATCTTTCGGGCTTTGTTGGCGGTGTTGTTGAAGCGGAAGGGGCAGGGTGGTGCTTCTGCTGCTGGTGCTGGTGCTACCAATTCAGCGGGTGAAGGTGGTGATGAGGCAGAGGCGGAGGAAGGGGTCAGTGGCCATGTGGTTTGTATTGGTGGTGGTGCGGGAGCTGAGATTGTTGCTCTTGCGGCTGCTTGGAGGGATTGGATGGATGCTGTTGCTGGTGGGGAGCAAGAAGATCCACGGACACTCGCTGCTATAGTGGGCGATCTCTCTTTGCACGAGACGAATGAACCGGAGGCTACTGCGCGCGAGGAAGCCTCGACACCCAATGCACTATCGAGGGTGATGAAGCGCCACCGACTCTCCGTCACAGCCATCGACATCGCCGACTGGTCGCGCATCGTCGACCGCCTGGTTTCCACCATCCGATCGCCCGCCGTCGCGGGGTCAGACGCGCATCCGGCTCCGTTGTATCGAGACGCGGGGCTCAGCATGAGCCCGGACGCGCAGCCCGATACTAGTGCCCCGGCCTCGAGCAGCTTCCAGGTGGGCTTCCAGAAGCTGGATATCCTCTCGGCCTCGGAGGAGGAGCTGCGGAGGCTGGTGCACCCGCCGCGCGAGCAGGACACCCGCACCCCCGTCCTGGTGACGCTGATGTTCACGCTGAACGAGCTGTTTTCGACCTCCATGGCCAAGGCCACGGGCTTTCTGCTGCGGTTGACGGACCTCCTGCGGCCGGGGGCTGTGCTGCTTGTGGTCGATAGTCCCGGTAGCTATTCCACGTTGAAACTGGGGAAGAATAGTGGTGGTAGCGGTGGCGACGGTGAAGAGGGGGAGGAGTCGACGAGGAGCAGCACGTCAGACCGACAGTATCCGATGAAGTTCCTGCTGGATCATGCCTTGCTCTCCGTCGCGGCTGGCAAGTGGGAGCGGCTGTTCTCGCAGGACTCGCGCTGGTGGAGGCGAGATGCGGCGCGGCTGCGGTATGGTGTGGGGGATGCGGCGGGCTTGGAGGATATGAGGTTTCAGGTTCATATCTATCGCAGATCAGCGGATTGAGATCTCTGTGTGTGTTTGGGTTTGCGGTATATATCTTACTGGCTGTTGGTTTCTTGGTTTCTTGGATAATAGATGCTGAAGAATGTTACGGTGTGCTTTGGGAGCTGGTACCTTTGCAAGCTTAGTCCGGAAGACTTGCAAGAGTGTTTTCCTGGATAATAACGAACTAGCAGGATATATCATTGAGAGATACGGAGGGAGAGAGAAGAATGTGTATGTTATTGCTACAGGAGATAAGAAAGGTGGTGTATGTCAAACAGGAAGAGGAAGACACCAAACAACATCAGTTTCGCCAGGGAGATCATGCACGCCCGAGATCCATCCGGGTTCAAAGGAAAAACAATTAGATAACGAAAAACTACATATCCACTGCTGGTTTTTTTTTCAGTTTCTCAGGCCCAGCAGAAGGCTTGTGTTCTTGCCACCTTCCTTGCCGTCGTTGCCGGGCAGGTATGTCACGTTGGGGTTGCTGGCCAGCGTGTTGGCGATCTCCTTGCTCGCCTCGATGCGACGGATCTCGATCAGCCCGCTGCCAGCCTTGGCGACGGCCTTGCTGATGATATCGGCACTCTCGGCCTCACCCTCGGCGCGGATGACGTTGGCCTGGCGCTCCTGCTCGGCCCGCTCGACGATGAAGCGCGCCCGCTCGGCGTCCTGCTGCGCGATCTGCTTCTGCTCGACGGCGCGCGTGAACTCCTTGCCGAAGGTCATGTGGGTGATGGAGACATCCTCCAGGGCGATGTTGAACTGGGCCGCCCGCTTCATCAGGTCCGTGCGGATGCGATTGGAGACGGCCTCGCGCTGGGTGATCAACTCGGCGGCATCGAACTGGGCCACGATGGCCTTGAGGACTTCGTTTCCGATGGAGGGCAGCACACGCTCGTCGTAGTCGGTACCGTATGACTAGTCAAGTATGATCAGAAACGCGTGAACACGATGTGAGGGGAAGGGATCGGGGTGCGAACCTGGTAGATCACCGGCAGCTTCGGGACATCAGGACGGTGCAGGACTCGCAGGGTCAAGCTGACCATCTGCAAGTCTTTACTTCCGGTGGTGGTCGAGATATGGCGGGGCTTGGTGCGGACATCGTAAATGATCGCCCTCTGCAACCAGGGGATGAGGAAATGTGTGCCTTCGTTCACGACCTTCTCCTGCACACCGGACAACCGGTCGAAGATGACGGCGCGGGTACCGCCACGGACATCGTAGAGGGATTCGCCGAGGAGCCAGAATCCCACGAAGGGAGCTCCGTATGTGAACAAGAAGCGGTTCGACATGGTGGGGGTGATGTGCTGTTGGGAGGGGGGGGGGGGGGGGGGGGGGGGGGGGGGGGGGGGGGGGGGGGGGGGGGGGGGGGAAGGAGGAGGGGTGTTGGGTGTTGCGAGATGGAAGCTCTAAGGTCGACTGAGGTATTCAATCCCGCTCACTGAATGGATGGGAGGAGATGATGTCGCGGGAGGCTTTTCGCAGGCTGTCCTGATCGGGACTAGTGCTGGGCGGTCTCGTTCGACTTCGACCTTCGCCCGTTTCGGTCCGAAAGCCAACCTCGACTTTCTCAAGTTCCCTTCTGTCCTGCCTGCCTTCGTCCTCTTCCCTTTCCACACCGCGTTTCCTAATACCTCGAAACTCGTCGCATACTTTCACAATGGGTGGTTCTCTTGATCCTAAGAACGGAATGTGAGTTCTTCTCTGTGGACTGGTGCCCACATCGCGATCCCTAGCTTTTCCGGAGCCGGCTATCATGCGGCCCTTGTCTACGGAGTCCTCGAGCCCAGTCTGTCCCAATGGCTTAGACGGCGATAGACGGCGAAAAGGGATGCATTGATACTCAGGAATAATTGCTAACTTGTGGCCGGCATAGTTTCCTCGGCACGTGGGGTGACCTCGGTATGGCTCTTGAACCCTCTCTCCGAGCGGGATGATGCAGACAACGTCCTGGGGCGGCAACCACATCTGATTGGGAGCATGGCTTGCGTTATTCGCAGATGACCAGGTCCGAATCAATGCTGGATGCTCCTCAAGATGACGATCACAAGCGATGTCATTCCGACAGGCCGACAATGATGTGGCTGACTTTGAATCATTCCAGGCTGCCCTACTCCCCAGCGTATCACCTCCTACTCCCTCTCTCCTAACCGTCAGCGCCCTCTCGCCGGTGCCGGTCACGCCGCTATCTTCAACACCTTCCGCAGATTCAGACACCAGGTCCTCTACGTCGTTCCTCCCTTCGTTGCCGCCTACGCCCTCATGAACTGGGCTATTGAGCGGTATGCATTCCCTCTACCCGTCCACGGGGAACATCTACTTCTATCTGATGCGCGCCATTGCAGCGACTGGCTGACTCGAAGCTGACACTGTGATCTTCTTTCTAGCAACGAGTACCTCAACTCCAAGCCTGGCCGCCTTCTCGAGGGTGGAAACGAGTAAATGTAACGTGCGATACCAAAGGGATCACTACGGGGAAGACATGTAGCCCAGGAAGAATGCAGGAATTTGTTTGGTGATTGCGATGTACAGTAACTAGAAGCAATCGATTGTGTTGCGTGTGCTGCTTTGCCTACGAGTAGTTCAAGCGTGGGGTCAGTATCTGTAATGGATGTGTTTAGATAGGTCGGATGGACTCCAGATCCAGGCGACCTTGGCCAATCGTAGCGTCCGACCACCAATGCAGTGCTCTGCGCTGATTGCCAGTGACCTTCTCTGTTCTATGACAATGCCCTTCGAATGGTCTCTTGTCTTACACACCCATTGAGCTATGTCTCGATTGGAATTGTGTTTTGTGGCTTTGGCCGTGAGGATGCTGCTGCTGCCCAAGTGCCTAAAAGGCATGTTTCCCCTACAACAGCAGCGCACAGGCCTGACACGGCCATTGTTCGTGATGGGCACTGAATGGGATCTCTTACACAATGGTTTTAGCAAAGAGGGAAGGCTGCTTTCTTATCATTCACGTCTCATCTATAACTACTAAGCTGTTCAACAAGAATTGATCAATGTAATGTATTGTAGCTCGATCCCCTAAAATGACCGAAACGGGTCAATGAAGAGAGAACTTGGGTAAAAAAAAGGCTAGGGATACGGCGACCGGTACAGTCCATTACGCGCCGTACCATACGTACTAGTAAATTTAGTTTTAGTGGACTTCCAAGTCGACTTAAGTCAACTTCCACAGCAAGTACCTGTCTAGGTAAACTACAGTGTGAGACTGTCACTGGGCAGAACTTCCCCTCCATTATTTTTTTTCTTCCCTCGCTGGATTTGGAAACCCCCCACTCCGCATGCGCTCGTCTTTCTTCTCGTCTTTCTGCCGTCCTTCTTCTTCTTCTTCCTCTTCCTCTTCTTCCTCTCTTCTTTTTCGGTTCTCTTCACTTCCTCACTCACTTCCTCCTCCTCGCCCTTTTGTATTCTCTTGTTCGCATCTTTCGCGTACTTCTCAATCCGTCACCATGAGCGACATCACTCACCCCACTATCAAGGGCAAGTTCTTTCACACCACCAACACCCCTCCATCACTACTCAGTTACCCCACCTCGCCTATGTTGGGACTCTTCCCAAACCAGTCCTTGACTACTCCTCAATGGACCAGGCGAGCTCGGGCTGATGTGACAATGCAACATGCTACCTCAATTACACAACTTTCCTGTCAAGGCATAATGCCTAGGAATACCCCTCATCGCTAACCTCTTGCGCTCTGCAGATGGCTGGTTCTCCGAGCAGTCCAACATGTGGCCTGGTCAGGCCATGAACCTCAAGGTTAACCAGATCCTCCACCACGAGAAGTCCAAGTACCAGGACGTTCTCGTCTTCGAGAGCAGCGACTACGGCACTGTTCTTGTTCTTGACAACGTTATCCAGTGCACCGAGCGCGATGAGTTCTCGTACGTCCGGCCTTCTCTGCTGCGTCCCCCCCCCCCCAAAGCCTCTCAACATGTCCATGCTTTACCTTTGTGTTACCTTGCAGCCCACTCTTCTATAAGGCAGGATTTACTTGCAGGACTGACCTTCATTGGATCATAGCTACCAGGAGATGATCACCCACCTGGCCATGAACGCTCACCCCAACCCCAAGAAGGTCCTCGTCATTGGCGGTGGTGACGGCGGTGTCCTCCGTGAGGTCGTCAAGCACGAGACCGTTGAGGAGGCCATTCTGTGCGACATCGATGAGGTACAACCATCCCATGAATGATACGAAGGGGAACGTTCCAGCTCATGCAGTTCTAGGCCGTCATCCGTGTCTCCAAGAAGTACCTGCCCGGCATGAGCATCGGCTTCCAGCACCCCAACGTCAAGGTCCACGTTGGCGATGGCTTCGAGTTCCTCAAGCAGCGCCAGAACGAGTTCGACGTCATCATCACCGACAGCTCCGATCCCGAGGGTCCCGCCGAGAGCCTCTTCCAGAAGCCTTACTTCGAGCTCCTCCGCGATGCGCTGCGCGAGGGCGGTGTCATCACCACACAAGGTTGTTCGTCGCCTTTACTTGGTTCTCATCTGCCCACTCTCACATGCCCGGTCTCCTCTTTTCCACACTACTACACCTTTTTGTCTTTATTCTCTTTCTCGTTATTTCTCTCATTCTATTGTCTGATTTCTTTCTTCTCCCTACCCCTTGATGTGTATCCCTTTCGTCTCCTTTTATCTCTCCCCCTCCCGCTCCATTCCGATACTCCATCGTCTCTCTCGATTCACTCGTCAATGTTCCATCCATGTGAAAGCTAACCAAACTATCCGACTACAGCCGAGAACCAGTGGCTCCACCTGTCCCTGATCACCGACCTCAAGAAGGCCTGCAAGGAGGTCTTCCCCGTCGCTGAGTACGCTTACACCACCATCCCCACCTACCCCTCCGGCCAGATCGGCTTCATGGTCTGCTGCAAGGACGCCACCCGCAACGTCAAGGAGCCCGTCCGCTCCTGGACCCGCGAGGAGGAGGAGCGCCTCTGCCGCTACTACAACCAGGACATCCACCGCGCCAGCTTCGTCCTGCCCAACTTCGCCCGCAAGGCTCTTAACTAGATCACTTTAAACTTTCGTGTTGATTCTTCTCTCTTGTTTTGGGATCGGGGGCCTCCGGTCCGAGGCGCCTAGGGCGGATGATAATCGATGAATGATCTGACGATGATGAATATAACCAAAAGATTTCCCTTCATTCATTCTTAACCGACATGCTACTATTACTATACGCAACCGAGTAGAAACGGATAGGGTAATGCCGCGTATGTCCGGTGAATCGGAGCTCCAAGCACGATCCAATTGAGAAAGGGCCGACCGACCAACCCCATACGGTTGATTTGCTTGGGCTTAAAAAAACGAATCCTACGAGGACTACGCCGAACCACTCATAAACCAAAATAGAAAATCGTGCATTTTATCTTAAACGACATTCGTTAAATAGGACTTCTCCTGAGGGGCCATCTAGGCCCTAGGATCAACATCGTCCATGAGAACCATAAACATGAAAATATAGGTAACAAGTCATCACGTCGCTAAAACAAGCCGTCTACAGAATCTGCTGGAAAGCACGGTTGATGGGCGAGCGCACCTTGTGACCCTTGTAGAAGTCAATGGTGGCGATGGCGCGCTTGCTGATGCCCTCGGGGGTGAACTCGAATTTCTGTAGGATTGGATTAGTGGTGGTACATTCAAGCAAGAAAACGGGGGCAAAACTTACGGCGTAGACCTCCTTGTAAGGGCCGGAGGCACCGAAGCGGTTGAGACCGAACTGCTCGTGAGAGTAGCGCTCCCAACCCATGGTGGTGAGGGCCTCGACAGAGAGGATGGGGATACCATCGGGAAGGACCTGGAGTCTGTAGGACTTGTCCTGGGCGTCGAAGACCTCGAAGCAGGGCACGGAGACGACACGGGCAGCAATGCCGTGCTTCTCCTTGAGGTAGGTGGCAGCCTCGATACAGATGCTGACCTCGGAACCAGTGGAGATGAGGGTGACGGCGGCGTCGGGAGCGTCAACGGCAACGTAGGCACCCTTGAGAGCGTTCTCAATGGTAGAGTTCTCGAGGTGGGGCAGGTTCTGACGGGTAAGAGCCAGAATGCTGGGGGTGTGCTTGGAGGTCAGGGCGGAGTAGTAGGCAGCGCTGGTCTCGTTGCCATCAGCCGGGCGCCAGACCATGCAGTTGGGCAGAGCACGGAAGTGGGCAAGAGTCTCGATAGGCTGGTGAGTGGGTCCGTCCTCACCCAGACCGATGGAGTCGTGGGTAGCGACGTGGATGGCGCGGACGCGAGAGAGGGCGGAGAGGCGGACGGCACCGGCGGCGTAGGAGACGAAGTTGAGGAAAGTACCACCGGCGGGGATGACGGTACCGTAGGCAGCAAGACCGTTCATGACAGCAGCCATGGCGTGCTCACGGACACCGTAACGGAGGTAACGACCGGACCAGTCACCGATGTTGTACTCAGGGGGCTGGAAGTCGACGGCGTTCTTCCAGCGAGTGTTGTTGGAGCCAGTCAAGTCGGCAGAGCCAGACAGGAGCTCAGGAACAACGTCGTGGATCTTCTCAAGGACAGCCTCGGAGAGCTTACGGGTAGCCACAGCAGGGTCGGAGGGCTTGTAGGTGGGAAGGCTCTTCTCCCACCCCTCAGCGAGCTTGCCGGAGAGGCGGCGGGCGAGCTCAGCGTGCTCAGACTTGTACTCGGAAGCATACTTCTCGAAGAGCTTGTTCCACTCCTGCTCCGCGGCAGCGCCCTCAGCGGCGTGCTTGTGGTAGAGGTCGTAGACCTCCTGGGGAACGACGAAGCTCTGCTTGGGGTCAAAGCCGAAACGCTGCTTGACACTCTCAATGTCGTCAGCCTTCAAGGGGTTGCCGTGGACACCACCGGTACCCTGGAGCTTGGAGCCGAAACCAATGGTAGTGGTCAAACGGATAACGGAAGGCTTGTCAGTGACGCTCTTGGCTTCGCGGATGGCAGCCTCGATGGCATCAAGGTCGTTGTCACCGTCCTTGACCCAAACGGTGTGCCAGCCGTAGGCCTCGAAACGCTTGGTAACATCCTCAGTGAAGGCGCACTTGGTGTCACCATCTACAACAATCAAGGTCAGTGGTCTGTCAAGTGAAAGACGGTCGTCTCAGAACCAGGCTAAAGAGTAGGCCATACCGATGGAGATGTGGTTGTCATCGTAGATGGCAATCAAGTTGCCAAGCTTCAAGTGACCAGCCATTGAGGCAGCCTCGCTGGCAATACCCTCCATAGCGCAGCCATCACCGAAGAAGCAGAAGGTGTGGTTGTTAAACAGCTCGTAGCCGGGCTTGTTGAAGACACCAGCGGAGTGCTTCTGGGCAATGGCCAAACCAACAGCGTTGGCGAAACCCTGGCCCAGAGGGCCAGTGGTGACCTCGACACCGGGGGTGTCGTGGGCCTCGGGGTGACCAGGGGTGATGCTGTCAATTTGCTAGATGGGCGCTATTGTCAGAATCCCAGAGCGATACGCTTCAGACCAGGGGAATGCTTACTCTGAAGTTCTTCAGGTCATCCATGGAGACCTTGTAGCCGAACAAGTGAAGGAGAGCATATTGGAGCATGCAGCCGTGGCCGTTGCTGTTCGGCAGGGTGTCAGTTGAGGGAGCCCGAGGTGATTAGAGGGCGAGCTGCACGCCCGGCTAAGCTTACGAGAGAACAAAGCGATCACGGTTGGGGAAGTTGGGGTTCTGGGGGTTGAAGGTCATGAACTTGTTGAAGAGAACGTGAGACACGGGGGCCATGCCCATGGGGGCACCGGGGTGACCGGAGTTGGCCTTGAAGGTGGCATCAACCTATACGGACGATTAGCTTCTTACTCGATACAAAGAATCTCTCATCCGAAGGAATCCGTTGCGCTGCTTTCTGCGGAAATTGTCACAGGGAGAGGGAAATGCTTACCGCCAACAGACGGATGGTGTTGATGGCCAATTGATCAACGTTGCTGTAGCCCATGATTGCGGTATCTGAAGTCAAACGAATGGTAAGCAAGAAGCAACCAAAAAAAGGGCTTTGGATGAGAGATCAGGATTGTTGTTGGTCAAGGGAGGAGAGGGGAGGAGAGAGTATATGAGGGGAAGGACATACTATATTAAACTCTGTTTATATGAAGTAGGAATTTAATTTTTGAAGATGATCGTACCAACAATCAAAAAGGTAAGATCAACACGAGATGGAAGAGGAGAAAGAAACACGAGGAGGGAAGAAGGAGAAGAAGGAAGAATAAGATGAAGAGATTGGGGAAAAGGGAAAAGCAGCGAGACGAGGGGCGGCGTGGGATGGAGGGAGGAACAACGCCCGGCCGGGCATTGAGGGGGGGGGGAGAGTGAGGTTTGGAGGGAGAGATCGAACTGGGAAGGTGGGGTGGCAATGATGTCTGTAGGTGGGGCCAATCCTCACCGGCACCCTCATCAATGTGCAATGTGATGATATCTGTAATCATCCCGGACTACAGGAGCCATCAATGACATTAGGTATTAAGTGAAGCTCCAAGCTACAGTGGAAGCAATGGTAAAATGGCAATGGAACTGGGCGGTTCATGGGTAGGGCAGCTGTGGTAGTGATGAACGACATGATTTTTTCATATCAATGACGTCCGGGTAGGAGAAGCAGCAGCGGGAGAGAAGCACGGAGAATGAATGATGCATTCCCCCACCCTTGATGCCTCAGGCCAGTAACACACCACAGTAAGCAATTGCATGCTTCCCTCAACCCCAACGACTCAGTCCCGAAACCTTGCATGAAACCGAGAGGGACAGATTAAATCCGTATCGATTGCCGAACAGCAATGCAGTTCCTCCCTCCATCTCATTACTCATATACGAGCTCCTAACTATACTGGTAATAGCAGCAGCCGTAGTCGTTGTTCCCTACTCAGCAAACAGCGAGATAGCTTTCAATGAGCTAGTGAAGGGACGCAGCTGTAAACTGCCTAATACTGCTACCGTATAGCTGCAACCGCCCCCCCCCTCCCTCTCAACCAGCTCAATCAGCATGCTCCCTTCTCTTCCACACCTATCAATTGAACACCTGCTAATACCTGCAATTTTTCCGACTGAGTTGGCACTCATCCTGCAGACAACCCATTACCCGTTAAGTCCAATGAGAAGTGCTCCGTCAAGTCCATCGGATATAACAATAATTCCTGGATTCATGTTTCCGATCTCCAGCCAAAGAGGGCGGAAAGTTCCCAACGCAGCAATTTTCCGGAACCATCGCCCGGAGTGCCTCTGTCCGCTGGGTCCGGAGGACGCTGCTCCGTCCCCTCCTCCATCAATAACAATCAATCCCCATCATTCCTCATTGAATTACTCCGGCAGTAGTCGGTTGATTGATAATAAGAAGGGCTTCTAGAAGCCATAGCTCCGGCTCATCTGACCTTACTGATTTTTTTTCTTCTTTCTTTCTTTCTTCCCGTGGACGATCGCTCCAACAGTCCAAAGGGGTTGTTGGTTGGCGGCCGGAGTGAACCCTCCGCCTGTCAGAGCGGGCATGCAGACACGGGCCAACAGTCAGCTTGACGACCCAGTAGAATATTAGCCGTGGACGGAAGAATAGCGGCATGCCGGTTCTTGAATGTGATGATACGGTGCACCACCACTTTAAATAGTCCAACAAACAGACCGTCGGTACCCGTTCCTAACATTGCAGCACATCGACAATGTTCATGATAGGTAACAAGTATACCCTTATTGATCAAAAGCCGCGCAACGGGGTATTCATCCTGCCGCTGCGAGCTGGAAACCCATATCTCGGCATCAGGTCTATCAGAATAACCAAAGCTCCAGGGAATCGAGATGAGAATGATAACAGAAACTCGACTAAAAATTCGAGTTCAAACACTGACTACTCCGGCGCACATGTACCGCAGATCAATACTTATAAAATGGCATACTATGTATACAGCAGAATCTCTTGACTAGTCAAAATAATAGTTATAGAAACTAGTAGCTTTCTACAAACACGGGTACCCAACGGCCGATATCGCCATGTTTTGCCTATGATCACAGAATACCAGAGCAGTACAGAAGCAGCAGCTTACATTTCGTGCGACTATCTCACTTGCAGAATAGTACCCAAAACGCCCCAGGTATCACCAAAAGAAAAATATTGCAAATAAGATCCAACCCTTATATACAGATGACTCCCAATAGCACACCCCGCTTGAGAAACACAAAGCATAACAGAATCATTCATATAAATCGTAACAGCGGTAGCCTTACGCCAGGGACAGATCAAACGGCCAGCCGTCGATCCCAACCATTGATAAGCCCAAAATCGTGGACTTCGTCATCCACACCAGGAACCATTATACCATGGAATGGATCCAGAAGGTTGGCATGCTCCTCAGGCGACAAGTGTACATCATGGTAAGGAATCCCATCGCCCGGGCTTGCCATGCTCTCGTCGGAGTAGCTGAGAACGCTCTGCGCCGCAGCCTCCTGGCCCTGTTGCAAATCGCTGTTGCTACTAGCGGACCACGCCTCTGGCGACAATCCTTGCAGCTCGCTACGCGACATTGTATTGTGGTCGGGCTTGTGAGCATATTCGGCAGTGATGGAAGCGAACGGTCCGCTATCCTCGCCACATTCTCTCCCTCCATAGATTCCGGTAAAAATATTCGAATAGCCTCGGTCCATATCACTCAGAACGAACTCCCAATCCGACACTGTGATGGGGCCTGCAGCTGCATCCGAAGGCGCAGAGCTGGACAGAGTGTGACTGCTGTCGAAAGCCATAGAAGAAGACCGATGGTAGGCCTTCTCGGCAAGCATCTGAGGCGCATGTACACTGTCCACAGGTAGACTTGCCCAGCTGGAGGATCGGATATGGCGTGCGTTGGGATGAGCACTCGCGCCAGAGATTGTGGCACGTCGGGATGGCGAATCCTGCCTTTCTGTCTGCGACGGACTCGAGTAACCAGTCAAGCGTGCTTTCCAAGTCTGAAGCTGTTTCTTGGGAGACTTCAGGGGTTTCTGGGCTGGAGGGGACATGTCTGAAGGTCCAATCGAAGAGCCGTGCTTGTGGCTATCCAGGGATACCATAACACGAGCCAGTGCGTTGAACTCCGCGGCAACAGGGGACGACTCGGTTTCCAGCTGATCAACGACAATTGTGATCCACTTCTGGCTCTCCTTCGCAAGTTTGCTATCGTGTTTCAAGGTCAAATTCTGCCACAGGAAATTGAGTCCAGTAGCGAAGATCAGCTCTTTCCGGTTGAAGCTGAGAGAAAGGCACAGGCGTCGCTCGTCGAGTAACTGTAAGATCTGGATTATATGCTTGGCTGAATCAGAGATGACGAGGAGCGAAGGCGATCGAACGCAGTCTTCTCCGAAGCAAACAGCAGGCCGATGGATCAAAGAGCGGATGAAATAATAGACAAGCGACTGGACACATGTCAGTAACGTTCTGTGCTCAATATGGGTATTGTTCAATGAACTTACCAGAAGCGGCGATCGACTGCTCGTGACATTCGTGCTGGGTTTGTCCTGTGCGAACTCAAGGCGAAGATGAGCGGGCAGACCCTTGACCCATTCTTCAAGCTGCTCTGCGACCAAACGCATCTTGGGCATGGAGATATCGTAATCGCCATCGCCAGGATAAACATCCTCCAGAGCTTTGTTCAGCACTCTCGAAGCTGCAAACAACGCAATCGAGCTAGAAATGCGAGTCGTTTCGCCAGGAAGCGTGGGCAGGAAGCCTGTTTCAGTGACGTTCTCATCATCGATATCCTCGGGGTATTCGGTTTTGATATCCTGCTCGCGTAGAACGACAGGAAGACCGGTCAAGGCCGCAGTGAATCTGTTCTGTGTTAAAAATGCATTCTGAGACGCAGGATAGTATACACGACTTACCGATCAAGGACGTATTGACACCAGAATACCTTTTTCCGAGTCTCCGCCACAAGGGGGTTCGCAGCGAAGCGTTTCTGGCTCTGGTGAAGTCTCAATTGATGACAAAGGTTGACAGCGGATCCTCTATATAACCCAAGGCTCGAATAGTCGCCCTTTGCCATACAGTACATTTGGGCAAGGACATAGCATTGCAGGGTGTGGATAGAAATGTCGTTGGCGATGGACTCGAGCATCGGCGACCAATTATCCTCAAAGAATGCGGGGTCTTGGTTGGTCCTCGACTATGACAGGATTAGTCTTATTGATGGCCATTGCATTCTTGATGGCCTGGTTGGACTTACGGCAGAAGCAAGGGCAGCTATTCCAAAAATCAGGTTCAGCTGGGTGAGGTTGTGTTTGTTATCACGTAACGACTCTGTGCCTGACAAATACTGCTCGTAGGCCTTGAGGATGGTAGGGCGATGGACAACCGGATATAGAGGGGCCCATTCCTGAAAAAAGATGTTGATAAGTTGATCCGAGACAAGCCGAGGCGGCGTTTTCAACGTTTGATCAATACGTGAGCGGGATATGGAAGGAGGAGCCGCAATCAGCGCCTTGATCGAGAAGTTCGGAGGAAGTCGATTTTTGTCGGAAAGCTTGTTAACAAAGGCGTCTGGACAGAAGTTAGCGAAATGCGTCCGCAAGCCAGCATCGACCACCAGGCCCAGTTCTACGCTAGAATGCAAGGTGGCGCACACATACCAACATAACCTTGAGTGCTCGAGACACCCGCGCAGACGGTGTAGTCATTTGCGTCCTGCGACTGCGATAATTGACGAACTCGGATTACTGCTTCCTCGGCAGCGGGCTGGTTGTGCTTCACCGGTGCTGACGGTGATCGGGCCGTAGCATTGGCCTTTGCTTGTGACGAGGTTGAGAAGGAGTGAATTCGAGAGAGCACATCTATCTTTTCGTCCTTCTCATCTAGCAGGTTTTTAAGATCCCGTACTTCCGACTCGAGCGCGCGTACTCGTTCCTCCAACGATTCGGTGTAGCCGCGAGGGAAAGCGCGGCGACTCAATTTATCGCTCGTTTTGCACTCGAAGCCAACGTTGGCGCATTGAGTACAACATGGTCGGACACCGTCACAACGGATCTTCTTGCTTCGGCATCGATCACAGGCCTGGGCAATACGACTCTGGGCGCTGTTGCCGACCTTGATCACTTTCATGGGGAGAATTCCAGGCATTTTGGCGGGATGCTCTGGCGCATCTGCCTGCGAAGGGTTCAACTATTGGTCGTATCGGAGTTCGCGCAGATAAGCACGACACAATGACTAGCGCTGGTACAGAAACGAGGCCTAGATAGTATAGACGGCGATAGTGTCGAACTAGATTTATTTCCCAGAGAGGGGATATTGACGAGTTGAGGACAAAACCACGAGTGGGGTCTTTAATGTCGAAATATGTAAGAGGTGACAGGGAGAAGTGGCGGAAAGCGTGGAGAGGAGGGGGAGGGGGGAAAGGATGAAGGAAGTGGAAAAGAGAGCGAGAGGCACCAAATAAGACTGGGAGCCACAAGTTTTTGGTTTCTGGTGTTGGGGACGGGAGTTCAGTTAATCATCCGCAGTGAGACGAGAGTTACTCGTACACAGTAGTTTACAGTTGACGGTTCCAGTGCCGTCGGGACTCAAAAGGGGGGCCAGGTGGGGCTGAGAGGTGTGGAGTCATGCGCTGGGATCGTGCCCAATGGGAACAGCTGGCTTACAGCGTTCAGTCGCTCAGCAGACACTGGGCAGACAATTCTATTGAACCATGGACCGTAAAGTTGAGGTATGTATTGTTACCTGCCCCGTGTAATTCTGGTGTAGGAAGAGAATGAGAGCATTACTAGAGGATGGAAGGCCGGTTCCTCGGCAGCTGGCTCGCAGCTGATTGTGCCGAGGATGTGCAATTTGTACTCATATATTATCTTTTACCTCGCGCAAGATAGACATATAACTCTGAGAATCGCTTGTTCCGTCCTATGTTCCAAGGCAACGACGACCCCTCCAAGGTTGGCGACGTACATAACCTCCTGGCAATCTGACAGCCTACTTTATCACCAAATGAAACGCCATCCCTGCAATTGCAGGCACCTTTCCGCTAACGGAGGGCGGCCCTAAGGATAATCCGCCACTAATGTAAGGCGAGTGCAGGGCGATTCTTGTTGATGCATAAGGGCCACCCTCCTCGCCCGGGACGTCTAGGTCGAACCTGGTCCGATTGATACCAAACGAACGAATGGCTGTTGAGGTGTAGACGCAGGAGCTGCAGACCTGATACGATTTGCTCTGTATATCGCGAGATCAAAATCAATGTACCTAGTGGATTATTGAATCCTGTCGTCATGCATCCTGCCCAAGTCATATCTTCACCTGGGATGCTACAGGACTATCCCTATCGGGAATATGTAGACTGTCCAGCCTGGACCGACACTAGTTGACCTCGAGAGTGGCTCGGTTCTTGGAGATCATCAGCACTCCGAGCCAGAGAAGCTTTCCGGTTCCCACCAGAGCTAGTCCGATGTACTGGATTAGCCTGGAGAATGGAAGATGAAGGTCAAGTCTGAGTTGCCGCTTGCTCCAAGGGTCCCTTCAATACAGGCAGATACGCTGTAAGCGTGTAAACTAGGTAGCCGGCTCCCCCGCAATTTCCGGGGCGGGAGTCTGGCTGATGGTGATCTTGGTCCATACCTACCTATGAATGAAGCCTATGGAGCAAAGCGGCGGCATGACGATGGTAATCATTGCTACGAACCCTGAAACCAAGTTCGATGCAGACCAGATCGCTGTCCGACCAGAAATATTGCCCACTTGGAGAAGGGGGAAATCCGACTGTTGACCGATGACCGAAATATTCCCGTCGGTTCATTGGCTGGGTTCCTCTCCTCCTGCATCGGAGTCCCTTGGTACCCTCCAATACACGCCGAAGTCTGAACTTCCAGACATCATACATTCATTGCCACGCTGATGTCTCCCATGTTCGAGGTTGGAGTATCGCGGGGAAATTGAACCACATTCCAGGTGCAAAGCCTCGCTGATCCAGATGTACCATTCCATGTTCCTGGCACTTCCGTAGCTGGTGTCTCGAGCATAAAGAGGCTGACTAGTCGATTTATGTACTGTAACTTAAGGTGATCCACTGATAGACCTTTTAGTGTCCTCGCAAGCACGCCCGAGTGTTCGCCGAGAAAATCACAGAAGTGGAGGCGAGAGTTTGGTCTCCCAAATCTGGTAGCAAGTGACAAGAACTGGAACGTATTGAGCCGCGTGTTGACTGCTCCGGATTCGAAAAACCAGTTTGCACTGGTTAGGGTACCAGCCCTGCCTTGAGCATTCATTCCTGAATGTGTCAAGGAAGAGAGCTGGTGTTGCATCCACGATGAAAGTGACTTAGTCGCTATACTAAACTGACGCTGCTAGAGCGAGCTGCAAGGCCCAGCCCAGCCCCTCATCTTTAAATTGTTGGACCCTTAACTATTTGAAATTGTACAAACAAGGTTTACCAAGGCTACACGCAAACATCTATCTTACTCCCTTCTGTACGGTCAAAATCTTGCATCCTTCGGTTATACGAGTGTCAGACCGGTTCAACTTTGCCAGAGCCCCCTTGACGTGAAGTCGAGAACGCTCATTTGGTTGAAAGAACGTCATGGCGTAATGTCAGAGGCACTGAAACCAACTCTCAGGATGCGTGGTTCGAATGGATTTTGGCGCACATTGCCTGAACCATTCGGGAGTTCCAGGCGCAGTGATCTTGGCGGGATTTCCCCGGCTGGGGTAAACCAGTCAATCGCCAGTATTTCAGGACTGAAGGATCTACCTCCCCGCGGTGGGTAAAGACGCAAACTCAGATCCCGCACCCACGTTTCGGGTCTCGCCTTCAATCATGCCATCTCTCGGGAACCCACGGCTGGGTTTGTTCAAGGACATGGGGTAAATCACGATGCAAGGCTCGTATTCCTTTGTTGTGATAGACATCTCGCACTTTAGAATATCTACTATGTAGTTCCTTGTGCGTATGGTTCGCTCCCCACTGTTTTCCACGAGTGATTGCATCATTCATTCTGAACGGAACGAGTTTCTGTGAGGGTATTCCCGGGAGATTTATTAAAAGACGCCTGGTGCTTCCGTTCCAAGCAATCATAACTAGCTCAGGCTCCAATGTCTCGGCAACCTGTTGACTCATCATACTCCGTATACCCCAGACTCAATGGACAAAGCTCAAGGTTCAGGAGGCAAAATGAGTCAGGCCTTGTTCCCCCCGGTTTACGGCCCAAATATCCGTGCCATATTGAATGACCGCCGGCATCGCAGCGGTAGGGTCAGGGTTAGAGTTTAGTGCCATACACCAACTGATCTGTCGTACAAAGGATGCTCTTTTGCACTCAATAATTATACTATGATTGAACTGCAAAGCTTTTTTTTTTTTTCTTTGCCTGTGCTGCAATAAACGCGAGCGTTTACCGTACTGTCGTGATTCACAGGCGCTTCAGATATATAGAGCTCGGACATATATCTAACAAGTTCATAACTACCGTATTCTTTTTGTTGTTAATAGTCAATAAGCACCGGCTGTCAGATGCTGTGGCTGTACCGTTATTTATACATAAATCTACTATGTAATCATCTCAAATGCATACCCAATTGCATCAGCTTAAATGTTGATCTGACTTGCAATTAGTGGATGTTCACTTGCTCTAAATCAGATTGTGGTTGTCACATGGCCATGTATCCCGTACCAAACCTTCTTATCCACAGGACTTTGCGAGCTTAACTCCATCTGATCATGATGAGCTCTAGGTCCTCGATAGAACTAGCACTCCGAGCACTTCATGTACTTGTATCCCTGCAGAGTTTCACATGAAACCTGCTGCCATACCTAGCCACATTTACTTATCTTTGGTATCGTATCTACTGGTGAAGTTCAAAAATCCAATGTAGCGAGCGAGGTTCAAAGAGTTCGTGCCAACCCAAAGAGGCCTGGCGCATTGTAAGGGCCCTCGCCAGGCCAATTTCAAAGGGGACTAACCACGCCTCGGCTGCGCAATCTGTTACGCCGAGCCTATAAAGCGGACTGACTATCCACCGGCTGGCTATCGGGGATGCACCTCTATCGCGACCACCAAGCGATAAAGACAGCCGATCAAGAGCCAACCGTAAGATGGAAGCTATGGCGATATCAATCTCGCTGCACCACAACCGCCTTTCTCCGCCGCGATTCAGATCAACCTTATCCTCCAATGTGAATGCAGCACCGGGTTGATATTCGCTTGATCATCTTTCTATTCCAAAGTCGTCAATACCTCATACCAGACTCACATGATTGACAAGTTGTTATCAAGCACCATCATCACTTTCTTAACCTATAGACGGTCACAACCACACCGAAAATGCGGAGAAAACACCGCTTTCCTGTGGTGATCCCAAACCTGGAGGTCGGCTGTTCAAGTCGCGGGGATAACGATAAGCACAGTTTGAGAAGCCCGACCCATGCTTTGGAAAATGCTTGCGAAAATGCTTGATGCGAAGATAAATTTCATGTCAACGACTGCCTGAACTATGGCGATAAGGAGTCGTTACAACAATGCCGAAATAAGCACGCACAGCTAACTCCTCTCGAAGCGTGCTGAGACAACACCTTATGCTTCTCTGGCAAAAGGGACAATGCCCTGATGGCCATCATCCATCCATCCAGTCATGATCTAAGAATATGTGAAAGGCATGAAGCTTTGCCTAGATTGTCGAGTCGGTCGGAGAAATGTGCTCCGCGATACCTGCCCATGTTATCATTCTTAGTTGATGGAACTCATCATCATGAAGGCCGAGCCCCTGGCTGCAGACAGGTACGTCACGAATAGACGTTGAAGTGCAAGAGGGTATACCCAAGGGTGGATACTGCCATAGCAGGTGGATATTGAAGATTCAGGGGTCAATGGCGATATGGTGAGATCTCCAGGGTGGGCTGGGGTGAATTGTCTGAAGATGGCATCATTGATATGATGATCTTGCCCATCCAGGGACTGGACATCTTCGATGACCTCAATCCAACCGATGGCAAGTCAGACTCAACCTCAGGCAGAGAAGAAAGAAGAAAAGCGCGGAATTTTGTTTCCCAGGAACCACAGATTCCTACTGCGACTACGATTGCCTACTGCTACCAGGCCCAGTATCGTAGGTGGACAGATCGAATCCAAGCAGGGGGTATGTGATCACTGATTCAATGAAACTGACACTCATTCGTTCACAGTGGCTCCATAATTCGAAAGTGGACACTTGTTCAGGTTGCAGTTAAGTTGGAAAAATTGACCATCGTGTGTTCCCAGACTGGGTTGAGTGCAAGGCGAACCAAGGAGAGCTCGGCCCTTATGACGTCGACATCGTTAACGTCACCGGCCATCAACCACCATCACCGACCAAACCCTCCTCAAAGACAACATATTAAAAGCTGCTTGTTGCCTCTCACAAACCTTCCTTCATCATCTCAGAACACAATCGCTCACAACCAATCCAACTACCAAACAATCAACACTTGCACCCTCTATCACTCCCAAACAACCTCATCTCCATAATCACGATGGCCGACGCTACCTTCCACACCACCCAGCAGGACCTCCGCAAGCCTGAATCCCACGCCTCCCACGCCCACGCTGGACAGACCCCTGCCAACTCCAACGTTTCCGCCATGAAGGTAAGGACATCCCGTCACTAGCTGCTTTCCTCCCTCCAGCGCAGTTTCTGACATCATCGACACAGTCCATCGTCGACGAGCACAACTCCAACAAGGGCGAAAAGATCGAACAGACCAAGGCCAACCTGCCCCTGCCCGATCAGCCCCCGGTCGCCAGCGACTGGAACTCCGCCGATCAGAGAACCGTCAACGTCGGCTCGGGCGGTCGGGAAGGCCCCGTCTCCGGCGAGAACAACAGCGCCCTCCGGGAGCCCGCCGCTGCCAGCAGCAGTGTCCGCGTCGATGGATCGGAGCTGCACCAGAACACACAGCCCGGCAGCAACGTCGGCCGCCAGGGTAAGGACAACCTTGAGGGTCTGCCCAAGGATGCCCTTGCCCGGTAAATACCTCGATGCTACTGCTACATCGAAAAGCCTTTTTTCCTTTTTAAAGCATGTACAATAACGAATGAGCAATTTAATGAATGATCACGGTCTCCGAGAGCAATGGTTTCTTGAAACTTGTAGTAAAGGGCCGAAGTTGAGACGGCCGATAGAGCTGGGCTGGCAACAATGTTTTTGATTTTGATGTGACAGGAGTTACCCGAATCTCTTCATATATCTATTGTAAGCGTAGTTTTCCAGACATACATGAAATCTCCCTCTGCCTTTTCTGGATATCGTACGCGCCCGTGAGCCGTACAGGTATAATCCACGCTTTGTTCATCTAACCACTAGGACGTAACGTTCTATGCGAAATGCCGAATCCCCCGATAACTCAACCCGGTCGAATGCAATTTAACGAGCAATTCGCGAGACAGGACAGGCAGGTATTCCGGTCTCTACACAGGTACCTAGCAACAACCCCCGCATCGACAGTACGTATCTTTATGCAGCTACCCTTTGCAGACCGATAAGAAAAGAAGTGAAGGCGACTGATAGCGACCAAATGACGTCACTCAACAATACAAGCACAGACATCCAGAGACACAGCATCAATGGCCCTCCTGGCGCAATTCCGACCACTTCCCTACAGACAAGCATCAGATCGATTTCCGGACGTGCCGGAAAAGGTAAGCAAGCGTGTGGGCCGAACGCTGACCATCTCCCCACTTCCTCCGGCGCGAAGAGCGATCGAGGGGGGTCCAAAATGGGCGCAGGATGGGAGGAGGAGAAATGGCGTTGACATTTAGTTTTCTGCTTCCCTGTCATCGATGCAAGGTTGACGCCATAGGGCCTAGCCCGTTGACGTACTTCTGTGCTGGTTGTGCAGTGAATCGGCTGTGTTGCGCTGGCTTTCTTTGGTGGGCATGTAATGTCAGAGTGACATCATGTAGCATGCTCCCATGTATTGCCCCTATTGACGACATGCGATCTCGTGCTATCCTATATAGCCTGCTCAATTGCAATCGAAGGACAGGAGCCGAATATAGACGAACACAACCAAAGTCATAAAACCATCCGCATCACATCAACTAATCACCCAAAACTATCCTTCTTCACGAAATACTCAAACCTCTTCATCATGGATCTCCAAGGACAGCCCATCCCCCCCGGCCACCGCAGCACCAAGGTAAGTTTTTATTCCACGGAGCCTCCTTGCCCCTACATCCCTGGGGAACGATGCTCTAACACGATATGTATAGGTGACCTCGGACCCCGAACGCTACGAGCATCCCATCCAGGAGCCCTCAGGCCCCGTCACCAAGGACTCCCTCGCAGCCGAGTCAGCCACCAAGGGCGGTGCCTTTGCCCAAAACCGCGGAGCCCAGCCCATGGGCGTCTCCGGCCAGAACTCCACCGTCACCAACACCGACACCTCCAACGCCCGCAAGATCGAGCCTGCTTCCCACCGCCAGCAGCAGCAGCAGCAGCAGCAGCAGAACACCGATAAGATCCACCCCCACCAGCACCAGCCCAGACACAACGTTGGCCAGCAGCAGCAGCAGCAGCAGCAACAACAGAAGCACCAGCAAGCTCCCGCCAGCGGCAGCGGCTACCAAGGCGGCGGTGTGGCCGGCGTGGCGCCGTCCTACGTTCATGACGTCCTCGACAACCCGAGCAACACCAAGCCCAAGGGCACCAACCTCAAGGAGGGCGACATTCCCGACGACGCCCCCAACGCCAGCTACACAGCTGACATCGGCAGCGAGAACGACCCCGGCCGCCTCGCGCAGGGCGGCTTCCAGCTGCGGTCGGCGGAGAGTGGCCCCGCGGGCACCCCCGCCGGCCGCCAGAAAGGTGTTGACGACCAGCAGCCGTTCCAGGCCTTGCAGTCTGACCAGCGCGCTTAGGTTACGGGCGTGATGGATGAGGTTATGAAAAAGCAAAGCGGGTTTTCTTTGGTTATGAATTTGTATACTTGAGAAGCAAAGCCCCCCCCTCCTAGTAGGATGTTGGAGGCTATTATGACATTTGCGAAGAAAGGACTGGGTCCCGTCGCAATTGTCAATGAAATGTATTTTTAGATTTATTGGACGCAAATATGAGACTGGCTGGAACATTTCTTTCTTGCTGGGGCAGTGTTACTATTGTAATTGGGGAGGTAGATGCCGGTTGCTAACTGGAACTATTCGGAAATAGCCTATTCGGGCCTTTAAGATGTAGAGTGACTTGAGTTTGGGGTGCGGTGCAAGGTGGAACCGTGGAAGAGTAAGAAGTCTCTTCATTGCTCATTCCCTTCCTTTTGATTGCACTAGGGCATTACTCACCTGGATTGTAGACTCTGACTCGATGCTGGCAGATACCGAATGGATAATGAAAGGCCATCGGAGCCTTGATCGAGGGATGCTGCCTGCCTACCACTCAGATCCCATCCCTACTTGTAACGACGTACACAGACCTGTACGTACACGATTTCATCAAGAAGCGGGAACGGGTTGAGCCTGTCATGATTGAGCACTGATTAGAGCGGTGCTAGTATAGAAAAGTGATCCTACACGGCGTGATGCTATCCTACACTACAAGTACAACCAACAAGCATGCCCACATATCCGCTTTCCACTTCTTCCACCCCCTCACGCAGGAGGCAAAAACGAAGCATACAGCACCCCCTGAACAAGAGCATACACCACCATATAATTCACAATGACCCTACCACTACCCCTCCTATACCAATCATCCAATACATTCCCCGACCCTCTCTGAAGCAGCAAACAAGCCACCCATACATACCAGATCGGATACCCCGACGCCATGCGCGTGATGATCTGCACATGATGATTGAAGAAGGTGAGCACCGCAATCACGACCTGCGGGACCGCCAGACTCCGCAGCAGCCGGTCCGTCACGCGAGCTTGCTGCGGCGAGTCCCGCAGCTTCTCGACCTTCGCACACGGTAACTCCAGCGACGACCTCAATTCCCCGGTCAGAGCCTGCCATCCCGACGCCAGCAAGATGGCAAGCATGGGGGCCGCGAGGCCGAAAAGCGGGATGTTGAATATCGTCCAGTACCGCAGAAATCCATTATCCCTGGTGTACATAGTTGAGTAAGTAAGTCAGCCATCGAGGGCGAGAACAAACTAGGTTAATTGCGAAGTGTTCAACAGGGCTTACCAGTAGTGATCCTGCACGAAGCTATAGATACACGGAAGAGTTCTTCGACACCACCCCCTCGGTTCTTTGTTGTGAGTGCAAAACTCCCGGTAGGCGATGTACTGCGGGAGGACGAAGCCCAGCCCCGTGCAGAGCCCAGCCGTGCCGACAGCGAGTAAGCGCCGCAGTCTGGCGGGGGAAAAGCGTTGCTGAAACATTAGCAAGACGAGCTGCCGCACCGCCTCCTCGAGGAGGGGGATGCCGTTCAGCAGGCCGTTACTCCGGAATGTCGTGGCTAGGCCGTACAAAACCCCGGCCAGGACGAGCTGGGCGTCTTGAAATGAGCTGGATCTAGAGCTAGAGGAGGAGGAAGCGAAGCTCCGGACAAACAACAGCGAGCCACAGAAACTCAAAAGCGCATGTGCACTCTCCGCACAGGGAGCCGACAGGAAAGCACCGGCCGGAGACACCACGTGCAAGCATGCGGCGAGG
Source organism: Aspergillus uvarum CBS 121591 (assembly GCF_003184745.1). Classification (NCBI taxonomy): domain Eukaryota; kingdom Fungi; phylum Ascomycota; class Eurotiomycetes; order Eurotiales; family Aspergillaceae; genus Aspergillus; species Aspergillus uvarum. Next base: position 269,062 of record NW_020291346.1, read on the forward strand.
AGCGCGACGTTGCGGCCCTGCGCGCCGGGGAATAGTGTGCAGACGAGATGGTAGAGTACGATCACGGATAAGCCATGCGCAGCGTGGGAGATTGAGATGCCCACGAGGCTCTCGTTGAAGGCATAGTCGAGGATGCCGAGTTTGCGACAGCCTAAGGGGTCTGTTAGTCGGGAGGATTTCTGGAAGGACTTTCCCTGTAGTTGGTCTAGAGCTCAGAGGAAACAGTACCACTCGCCAAGACATGGATAAGTCGATTGCATCCGTAACCGAAGGCCCATTCTTGCTCGAAGATGTAGCCCCGATTGGCAGCGTGAGTATAGTATATAGCATCCCATCGGGTCAATTTAATCGATATCATTTCCAAAACGGCTGGCAATGGTGCTTTGGTTGGACTGTTCCATTGAATCAGCGTGGTCGAGGTGTCATACCCGGGCCCCGGTGTGAAGGCAGCGAGTAATAACAACAGGCTTTTCCACAGTATAAAGATAGCGAGTAACGATCGATAAGGGCGACTGGCGTCCACTCGAAGCCTCGACGCCATAGTCCCTGGGTGGTTCAGAGTATTGGTTGGTGTGATGGGGTCTGAGCAGGTGAAGACACTCAGGAGCAGATCCGCTGCACGCCAAGCCTTCCCACTCCCGTCATGCTTTCATTGCATGCCCTCACCCTCCGACGAGAAAAATGCTCCTTACGCAGCAATGCTAACTTACATCCTGTATACAACTCGCATTGACCGTTAGCAATGAGCGATGCCGATGTGGGCCCACGCACTTCGCAGAATGGCGTAGAACTACCGTCTCGTAGAAAGAATAATATCTTGTCAGTCAATTGAGTTTTAATTTTGAAGACATCCTGCCTTTTTTTCATACACCATTTGCGAACGCCAGATTTGCAACGGACACGTCATAAAAGATCAACCCATATAAGCACGTCCCAAAGGCCAGACCCCAAAGACATGCACTGCCTTGTCAGACATCAAAGTGGAACTGTACAGCCATCGCAAGTTGACAAGACAAAATAAAGAAGCCATATAAATTAGGAAATAACGGAAAAAAGAAACCACCCGATAAACCTTTTACAGGTTCACTCGCTTCAGCTCCTTCTGAGCCAGCTTGGCCAACTCCTCGTACACCTCGGTGAAGTCCTCACCATCGTCCTCACCCTTCTTGCCCTTGGAGCCCGACTTGGGCACGACCATTACGACACTGGTGGGGCGTTTCGTGGCGGCAGAGTTGCCGAGCTCAGCTCGGGATGTGACGAAGACATATGGGATTCCGTGGTCCTCGCACAGGACGGGGATGTGAGAGATGACGTCCATGGGCGAGATGTCGGCGGCAAGAATGACAACGCCGTTGGGAACGGCGATGGTGGCGTTGGCGGCGGGGATGGGAGATTTGCGGAGGGCCTTGACAACTTCCTTGACACCACGCTTCAAGCATTTGTTGACAGCAGCTGTTTGAAACATGTCAATTAGTATATGGTCAGGCAGGGAAGGTCGCATTAATCAGTCGAGATCTGCATTGATTCCCGGGCTCATCTATGTCCTTAAGACCAGAGGCCCAGGACTCAATGCATTGTATAGAGTCTGTATTGATATAGGCAGATGCTCTTACCCTTCTTCACGCTCTTGAGAACCTTCTTGGCCTGCTTATCCTCAACCAGAGGCTGGGCGAAAGGAACGAGGGCGCCAACGGGGTTGCTGTCGACATCCATAACCTCAGCCTCAACAACACCAGTAACGCTGGCATCAGCAGGGACGGCCTGCTCAATGCCCTCCAGAACCTTGGTGGTGAGCTCCTTCTCGACGGCTTCGGCGAGAGCGGTCTTGTCCTTCTTCTCCTTCTTGTCCTTCTTGCTCTTGGTAATTCCGTCCTTCTCCGCGCGCTTCTCCTTTCTCTCGCGCTTGTCCTTCTTGTCGCTCTTATCCTTAGCCATTGTGAATTTTAGACCCCACTCGAGGATTTGATTCTGAGTCCGGAAAGAGGGGTTGCGAGAGCGAGAGAGAGGGCGATGGGCGTGGGGGGAGAAATAGTCGTCCGGTCTTTTGCTGAAACCCGCAAAATTTCGAAATCCATTCAAAATTTCGGCGCTAGTCCTTTTCTAAAGTGTGAGCTCTTGCGGGCGGTGAGGGGCTGAGTCAGCACGGTGGCCGTTGTGGTGGGTGCGGATGTTCATCGCCGCGCATGCAACCCCAAACAAATGAAGTAATAGTTGATGAGTTAGGTCCTTGAGTAATGCTCGCTTGTACTTCCCGTCGCCAGACTGGAGGTCAAGCCTATGCATATCTGTGATCCCTAGCATTGTCTGTGCTGCGTTGCTGTTAAAGGTGAAGCGTCCAGTCAGGTTCGCTTGGCCTGCTTCTATCATTCAGTGTACGTCCAACCCTTCGTCGCATGACTTAATAAGAGGTTTCGAAGGATCCAATTGACGGAGACGTTCATAGATGAGTTCAAGACGAAACTCGCGTGCAGCATGGGGCTCTCCCCCGCCTGAATCCCCTTTGGCGCTCCCTCCAGCTCCGAGTGTCTTTCAGCTATCGAATCGTCTGGCAGAACCAGCTCACCCTTCGAAACCAGGTGAGACCTACACCCCCTCTACTATGGCGCAGAACCCTGACCTATCGTCCTCCCAAGATACCGAAAAGGAAGAACTGCGCGTCCAGGTAAACACGTTAAAGTATGAACTGGAAAACTTCAAGCAAGAGCGAGACTTGATGATATTGCGCCATGAGAAAGAGCTGCGGGAGTTGCAATTGAAGGCAGATGCGGATTTCCGCAAAGCCCAGGTACGCCCACGCCCTCTTTTACGGTGGACGTGTTGATCGTGACTAATTGATTTCCTTTTTCCCGCTTGCTTCTAGGTAGCGGAATCGTCCAGTCACCGTGCCAGCCACAAGAGCGAGACCCTTGCGAAAGAATTGAAAGAGGCCCAGGACACCGCACTAAATGATAAAGCGGAGCTGGAGCGAAGACTTCGGACCCTCCAAGACCAGAACCAGTCCCTGCAGGAAGATGTCGACGACACCAAAGCACAACTGCTCGACCAGGAACGACAGTCCAAATATCAAATCAACGAGTTGGAAACGATCCGATCATCGCTCCAAAAAACACTCGAGGAGCTGCAGAACGACCTCCAGACTGTACGAAGTGACATGAATACCACTCAGGCAAAGTTGCAGGAACGAGAAACGGAAGTCGCACACCTGGAATCGGAAAACCTCCGCCTGAAGGCCGAGGGCAGCGACACGGAGGCACTGTCCGTTCTCAAGCGGGAGCTGTCGGACCAGGTCAACCACATCAGAAAATTGGAGACTACAAATCGTGAACAGACGATCGAGCTACGTCACCTGCGGAAGGTGCAGAAGAATGTGGAGGTGGTAGAGGAGCAGAAGCGATCGTTGGAAAACCAGCTACAACTCATGAAGGGCGTGGAGTCTGAGCTAGGGACTGTTCAGATTCAGATGCAGATACTCGAAGACGAGCGACGGTCCTGGACCAGCCTCTTGCAGGATAATGACCAGCCCGCGGAGCTTGACTCTCCGGAATCGGTGGTCAAAGCTCTGCTACAGGAACGGATCGAGAAAGCTACCCTTGTTGACAAGCTGGGCAGCATCGAGGCCGAAGCCCTGGAGAAGGAGGAACAAATCCGAAGCCTGGAAGCCGAGAAGACCACCCTGCGCAAGGAACTCGAGAATATTCGCGCAACTGCCTCTGCAGCCGGCGGAGCCGCCGCAGAAAGCCGCGCAAAGTCCCGCCTGGAGAGGCAGCGCACTCTTGCCATCAAGGAGGTCGAGTATCTTCGTGCCCAACTGAAGACCTTCGACACCGAAGAGGAGACCATGAATGCCGAACAGAGTCAGTTCGACCAGCAGAAATCCGAGCAGATCGCCACATTGGAGAAGCTTGTCGACGAATACAGAGCCGAACTGGCCATGGTCCACGAGGAGCTTTCCCAGCGTGAGTCGGCGGTAGAGACGCAGCAGCAGCAGCAGCAGCAGCAGCAGCAAGACGAGCCTCGCGGCGTCAAGCGGCCCCTCTCACCAGCCGAAAGCGACGCCGAGAGCGAACGCCTGTCCATCCTGGCCCGCAAGAACCGCACCCTGCAGGACACGCTCACCAAATCCGAGCAGGCCACGACGCTCCTGCGCAAAGAGCTGGAGGCCGCCAAATCGCAGCTGCGATCCCTCAAGGCCAAGTCGCGCACGCGCATCCTCGAACTGCGCGACAACCCCACCGCCGAGGCCGAGAACCTGAAGATGTCGACCCTCCGCATCCTGAAAGCCGAGAATCAGGATTTGCTGGCGCAGCTGCACGGCGGCGGCAACAACAACACCAACGCGGACGTCCAAGTAGTCCCCATTAGCACCCTCGAGAGCATGAAACTGGACATCCAGGACATGGAGCGGGCCGTCGCCGACAAGGAGAAGCGCATGCGCCGCCTGAAGGAGATCTGGACGGCCAAGTCCTCCGAGTTCCGCGAGGCGGTCGCCTCCCTCCTCGGCTTCAAGCTGGACTTCCTCCCCAACGGTCGGGTGCGCGTGACCTCCATGTTCCATCTTTCGCCGGCATACCGGCACGGTGGTGGCGATGGAGGCTCGTCAGACTCGCAGGGACCCGGCAGCATGGGCAACGGCGAGGAGAATTCGATCATCTTCGACGGCGAGAATGGGACCATGAAGATCTCGGGGGGTCCTAATAGCCTCTTCGCGATGGAGATCCGGCCCCTGGTGAAATTCTGGGTCGAAGAGCGCAAGGATATCCCCTGCTTCCTGGCGGCCATGACGCTGGATTTCTACGATAAAACGACCCGGGCGGCGCGCATGTAGAAGATCGCTCCACGACTTGTGCAGTAGTAGTAGTACACACTCTTCAGATCCCATCTCTCTTTCTGTGTATTTGATTAGCTCGATAGCCCAAATGATTCCCCCCCGGCACAGGCATCACTGGTGCCATGTTTGTTATACCGTTGCAACGTCTCAGAGTCTTGGTCGTGTGTCTTTGTCACAAAGTTAGGGCATGTATAGACAGTCACCAGTTTCCGTACACGAGTGCAAGTCAAACGCACACCTTGTTGAGCATAGTCACATCACAAGAAGTCACGTGAAATTAGCTCGTGGACTAAAAGATTTTAAGTCGCTATGGGGTAGAACGTGGGCGTTCATGGAAATATTAAAATGCACGACGTAGAACTTGAGCATTTACAAGGCATTAGACATTTCCACTTATTCTGACAAAGGAACAGAAGGAAGGATTATTTTTTTACACCACCGCGAGTCCGGGAGGAGGAGGAAATGAAGTTTATAAAGGAAAAGAATGTTGAGGGGATAATAACATGGCAGATAGAGAGGAACATTGACATAGTGAAAAAATATAAGGAAGGGAGATAGAAAAAAGCGCTGTGTGGTTAGTGCGGGGACTGTACAGGTACAGGTACAGGCGGTGGGGATAAACACAGTACGAGCCACATTTTTACCCAACCATGTACTGCAACGCCATGGGAATATCTTCCAATAGTTTTGGGTAATAGCCGCAAAATGCAGTGCTGGGCATCCTAGGCGCCGGTTCGGAGACACTTTGGGGGGGTTGGCTCATTGCACATATGTACTGAAGATTTCGCAGACCGCGGGGTCGTCACGGACTCAAATGTCAAGATGAGACATACTTGGCTGCGACCAGTTTGCGCAGAGTTGGGACTCTACTCCACTCGGAAGACGAGTCCGCATCCGCAGTCGGCGTTCCTGAGTCCTCGTCTGCAAAAGGATCAGTGCTCTTCTGTACGCTTGGCTCGGGTGAAGAAGCGGTGCTGATTCCTAATTGGGTTCCATCTTCGATCCTGTGCACCTCGAATCTCGCATCCACTTTACCCTTCCGCGGCCCACTGGTTCCGGTCGAGAACCGAACGAGGAACTTGCCATCAGATCCTGCTGTGACATCTAGTTCAGGAAGCCTCCAAGTCACTGCTGACTGCTTGCGTCGGAACGTGGCTCCCGTGTTGGGGTACATGACAGCAGCTGTGGCATGGGCCACCTCTCGGTCTTCAAGGGGAGATGTGTCAAGGTTGACAGTCAATAGTAAATTTTTGACGTTGATCGAACTTCCCTTTGGGAATGACGGGTTGGCGGAGTAGAAAATGATTACACTGGCCTGCAAATCCTCGATGTTCCAGACTGGTTTGAAGATGACTGGGCAATAGCTCGGAGCATTCGCCGGGTCAAAGTGAATCTGGTACTTGAAAGCCACGGTCGGCGAGGGGCGAGTGATGCCACTTAGGTTGATTTTGTACTGGCCTCTTTGCTCATCCGACAGCTCCTTGTTCTTATCTTCGCTCACAAAGTGTGGGTTAGCGGCCACTTTTTCCAATATTTGGAAGTTGTCAAGCCGAACTCGGGCAGTTTCTGCCGGCGTGTCGGGAATAGGGTTGTAGGCCAGAGCAAGTTCACCAATAACGTGTGTCTTTGTTATGGCTCCTTCAAGGAACCATGCACTGACGGTATCTATTATCGAAGCATTGAGACCGGGTCCGTGAAGCTCTGGGTGGGCGACAATGCCCGATACGCTATGCAACGTATGCCCCGAGCGAATCGACGTGGTGTCGGAGAGCGTATGGTCGTCTGTAGCTGTAGTGGGTGAATGGACAAGCCTCGAAGGCGCTGAGGGAGAGAGTGGCACAGGAGAATCAGATGCTGAGGGCGAGACAGGGTTCTCGCTTCCGGGGACAGGGTTGGGAATAAAAACCGTGTTGCGGACGTCACGCCGGCCGCGCAGAGTACCTGCATTGCGCCTCGTTCCCGATTGTTGAGCCCGCTAAGCAGGGTATTAGCACCTCTCCAACTACGTAGTACCTATGTGTCATGAACTCACAAGTCTAAGTTGGTTAGCCATATCATCCATTGCCTGTTTAGCCTGATCTTCATCCTCAAAGATCGGCTGGTCTCGAATGGTCAGATTTATGCCACTTTCTTCCAAACTGCGATGATATTAGCCTGCAATGAAATTTTGATCAGCATGGCGCGAATTACATACCCAGCCGCTTCTCTTTGAGCCCGTGTAATCTCGTCGATGGTATCTGGGCGCTCCGAGAAACCCTCCGAGTCTACTCGTGGCTGGACAGGGTATCAGTGAGGATCTTCTGAAGTATTTCCAGGTGCGACTTACTTCATTCGGAACGGTAGAGCTCGCCTCGTTAGGGGTCTCATGGGGGGCTTCCCCATTAGCCACCGCAGGTGCTGGTTGAGAGACTGGACCAGATGTTGACCTATTGAAATCTTCTTCACGTTCGGGAAATTCGCCTGGGATATTCAAGGATCCAGAATGACCCTCTTGAGTACTCAAAGCAGTGCCGGGACGATCAGACCCTTCTGGAGGAGTCTCCGGAATGTGCAGATCGCGCGAATCCCCCCTCTTAAAAGAAGCAAATGGGCTTCGGTGTTTCTTATCTGAGAAAAATGGGCCACCGCCGGAAGGCTGTACAATACTCCGACGTCGATTCATCACCGTACCTAGTCGTTTCAACCCCCCAAGAGGAGTGCTATGGCGAGGCTCAGGAACTAGGATTGACCGATCAGTATATCATGCCTAGAAACAGCAAGCTCCCTGGCAGCCGAGACTGAATACTTACCGGGAGGCGCTCTGGCCGGTCCCGAAGTTTCCGAGCGCTGGCTGGCAGCATCATCCTGAAGGTGCGGCGGAGGAGAGAGCGGGGCCACGGGAGGAGGGGAGGCGGCCTGCTGTCTCCGTGGAACAACTGGTCGTCCCCCGTTGATTTTTGCGGCGAATGTTTTGATTTCGTCTGCGGTTTCAACGTTGAGAAGAACATTCAAACAGCTCTCAGCCGCCTGACGGCTGCGTTCCACCTGATCGGACTCATGGGTCTCCAATTGAGTCAAGACGTCCCTTAGGTGATTGAGGCGACTTTCATCTGCCGCCTGCAGCTGTTCAAAGACAAACGGGGCCCTGGAGTCCCATTGCTGGCTGATCTCCTCGGCAGCAGCCACGGCACTGGCTAGTTTGTCTGCGCCCTTGGGGCCCTTTTCCCTGGCCTTCTCAACCTTCTTCTGCGCCGTGTCGTAATTCTTCGCCAATGCTGCAAGATCACTCTGGATTCCAGGCATCGATGATAGTTCACGGCTTTTGCTGTTGTATTCCCGCAGAGGTCGTTCGACATCTTCATCGATCTTTTGCGCGAAGGTTTCGTGGGAGAGCGCTATGGATTCAGTAGCACTGACGATGCGTTGCCATGGGATCTGAAATACGCTGCGGTGCGATGTACATGTTAGCTTCCATCAACTTAAACGTGCCCGGATGGTTAGCATTACCCCAGCGCAGCTCCATTGTCTAACTGTGGGCGATGCGCAAGCTTCCTCAAGCCTTGAGCGTATACTTCTTCAATGCGTCGACGTTCCTACAATTGACACCCCGAGGCGTTAGACCGGCAATTTCTAGCAAGGGAAGGGGTTTGAGGGGTAAGGGAATATTTACCTGGAGCCAGTCCGCAATGTCCGCATTAATTTTGTTTATGGTGCGAATGCGCTCGTTAAGCACATTGGTCGCCTGGCTGGGCTGCAAAGAAACCTATAGGTAGAATAATGCGAACCAAATCAGCTATTTGCGCGATAGCACTGATTGTGGTGCCAATTCGCAACGTGGGGGTTGGTTGGGGTAGGGTGTTGCAATGGAGTTGATCGTACCAGCAGCGCCGGATACTCCTGCCGAGAGAGATCCATTACTTCTCATAGATCACAGCTGCGAGGATACAAAACTCGGAGGCGCATAATAAGAGCTCAGCTCGAGAGGAATGAATGAGCATCAACACAATGATTGTTCGAAAGCGACGGAGGGAAGGAAAGCCGGAGGTGCCGACAGGCGCGTTAAGGCACAAATGATGGCGGTGGAGTGAGGGAGGGAAGAGGAGGTGACGGACGGACGGAGGGGGGGGGAACGAGGATGGATGGTGATGACGATGACGGGCGGACTGACTGCAACGCCCGACGAAAGGCCAGGCGGAGGAGCCGAACTGGCCGAGTCCGCAACAGGCAACACACTAAACCACTTCAGACCAAGTGTAGCTGTCACATGTCCCCCGCGACCGCCTGAACGCTTCGATAGTTACCGTACGGCTCTTACCGTCGACTCTTGGCCTGGAACAATCCTCTTCAACAGCCTTTCGTGTATTTATATTGGAAACTCATTGGAAACCCATCTAAGACGAGCTCCGCTCCGTTCTCGCACAATTCTGGGTCTTACTGCACTTCTGTTTCTGACTTTCTCAATTTTCGGAGACGGTAGATTGAACAGCAATGGAGTGGAAGAGAAATCTAGGCTTCTCCGAGCGCTTGACGGCGATTCAATCACTGTATGCCTTCAATTACTCTTCCCCGGACTCTGGCTTACTTAAGATAGTACAACTGCCTTCCAGCGAGCTTCATCCTCCGCTGCATTTACAGAGGCCCAATCCCAGGCGAGGAAATGTGAAAACGAAGCTTATGACCGAGCTTCATCGCGTGTCAGTTCTCTCTTGCTGTGATCATTACTCCCGATTCTCATGGTTGAGTGCGTAGGAAGAATATGACAGGCTTTGCCAAGAAGCAATTGACGCAGCAGATGCCATCGACTCGGTAGCCCTTATCGACAATTGTCCAGATCAACTTCTAGAGGAGCCAGACAAGTGTGATCCAGGTCATGGCGAGGTGATTGGTCCATATCAGTCGTGCTTCCATCATTTCGATGGCCTCCACTCGACTGTTTACAAAGCGCGGCAAGCAGACAAAACTGTGGTCGCGCTCAAAGTACTCATCCCACACATGCTGACGCCTCCACACAATGCCACACGTGAGATCCAGCTGCTACGTGATGCAGCTCATACCCACGTGATTCCATTGGTCGACACACTCAAGCTAGACGGAGGACGCCTGGTTTTGGTGTTTCCTTTCATGAAGCATGATCTTGAGCAACTGCTCCGCCGGGGCGCATTGACGGCGACACAGACAAGAACTCACTTGAAAGATATGTTTCGTGCCTTGGCACACATCCATCAACTGGGCATCATACATCGGGATATCAAACCATCCAACATCCTCATGGACTCTCCAGATGGGCCTGCCTACCTGGCAGATTTTGGCATCGCCTGGAAAGAGGGAATTAGAGACTCGGAGCCAGCCGATGAGAAGATCACAGACGTAGGAACCACCTGTTACCGGTCGCCGGAAATTCTCTTTGGCTTCAAAGGCTACGGAAATAGCCTTGATCTCTGGGCGGCTGGCTGTGTCGTGGCCGAGGCTTTGTCCGTGGGACATCGTCAATTGTTCGACTCGGGACCAGTTGGTAGTGATCTTTCCCTTATTCAGTCAATCTTCGTTACATTGGGCACTCCTGACGAGAGCACTTGGCCGGTATGTCTTCAACACATCCCCTTTCATCTTCCACTCCACCATTCACATCATAACAAGCTGACGTCGACAATAGGAAACAAAAACTCTTCCTGACTGGGGAAAGATAGAATTCAAGAAATATTCCCCCCAACAGTGGGATGATATCCTCAAAGGAGCCTCGTCTAAGGGGCGTGACTTAGTTAGCAAACTTATCCGATATGAAAGCTGCGAGCGACTATCTGCTGAAGAGGTACGTCTTCCAGGAAATCAGAGTCTAAGTGTGTCGTTAACGAGTATAGGCGCTGAACCACCCCTACTTCTCAAATGCCTGAGATGTTGTGTACCTAGTCGAACATCACCTGCATCACTTTGCCTTGGTCCGCATGATGTAGGTATATGTTGCTTGGTCGACCTCTGACTGTTAGCCAGTTCTCACGGGCTTCGATCGTCATGTGATCGATAATTGCAGGACTCTGGCGCACCTCGGCAATTCTACAATTGATGCAGTCCGGCACATTGGCAAGAATGTGGCACAGACCTGTGTCTCTAAGAACGATGCCAGACACTAATTGGCTGGCGCAACCTACAGGCAGCCCCGGTTTCTAGTCGGTTTCAGGGCAGCCACAAGCTACCGATGCTTCTGCTGATTCGTTGGAAAGATAGTGGCAATATCATGACTAAACTACAACGGGGGACTTTATGGGCTGATTTGGCGATGAATTGGCGTCTTGCCACGGCACAGGAGGTTCGATTTGAGAGGGAACGGCTTGCAATCACAAAGGAGGTAAAAGGTTGATCGGCAAGGATCGCTGCTTTGGCTTTCTTAGCAATTATAATAATCCGCTCTGCAAGCGTAAAATAGGAGAGAAAAGTCTGCAGGGTGTGGAACATTTTTTCTTTTCGTATTTTTCTATTTTCCCCTCCGTGCTGATGGTTCCATGCATGCAAACTGCAAATGCATAACTCTTGATGAGGTCGCCAAGACCATGAACGACCAATGCTCGTTGAGTAGCGGTTTGGTGGAATCAATCGGATCCCACGGCCGCAGGACTACCCAATGCTGAAAGGGTGAGTGGAGGTCGCTACGAGTAGTAGTACGGAGGACCCGGAGAACGGAGTGACTCGGCTCAACATCTCAAGAATGGGTGCTGCTAGACTACTCCTGAACGAACACATGATAGTTTGGGCAGGGGCTGGGAGGCTGAGTAATCTCTTGCATGCATGAAAACCTTGAGAACGACCATGGTAAGTTATCTAACTCTCCGAACGATTTCTGAATGAGTATTACTCCGTGAGAGTCAGAAAACCTGAGGGGTCGACCGTAGCACAGCGGTTTCCGTGCATGCGCTTCGTTGGTCTTGGTCTGCGGGTGGGGCGGACATACATGGGTATGAATTATGGACTCCCTTGTGGAACAACAGTTCGGAGCTGATTCCCTAGTATCATGCTTCATGATGTTATCGAGTGATGGCTGGTGGTTGTTACAATCAACTTAGGCTATATGCAATAAATGACTCGACCCTTCACTCTGATATGATGTTAAATAAGATTAATCAAAAGAGAAGGTGGTCATGGCGGGTGAATGGGCGGCGGCGGCCTCATGCTCGTGCCGGGGGGGCAGGAAGGGGAGTTACCGTCACAAAACCAGGGACGGTATTCTGCTCTGGCCAATGAGACACAAGAGGTGCCTGAGTGCAGCGGAGATCCCGCACCCAATTGCACCATGAAAGGTTAGTTGAAAGTTGACCGGTACGGGGCGATACACGGGTTGATTGAGTTCTCCCCCACTCAATTCCAGTTTTATACTTTGGCCTTCATTTCGGTTCTTTCGTTTGTCCCGCCGCTTGTCCTCGCCGATTGTAATTAGATTAACATAGCCTCGTATCCCCTCAAACCCGTGGTTTCTCTCTTTCCTCTTTTTCTGTCCTCATACCTTCAATCCTCTCTAGTCTCTCCTTTCTTCTTCTCACCTTCCCCTGTACACTCTGCGGCCTGGAAGCTGTTTGTCCTTCGTTTTGTTCATTTTGACCGGGTGTGGCCCAGCCCGCCCCGAGTATACACTGGCTGTTTCTCAGCCTTCCATTCCTTCCAATCCACACATTCCTGAACGCGCTTTGTCTTCCTTCCCTGCATTCTGTGGCTGGATCAGACTGATCTGGCTGATGAAGTGAAGAAGCGACTAGCGATTCTTTTTGGTCTGGCACCTGTTTTCGGGCTAGTACCCTTGCACTCTTTTCACTTGGTGTGACGTTGATTAAACCCCGCCATCTTTGCCTAGGACGATATTTCCAGCAAGTCGCGACAGTCATCATCATCACAGCACTACACCCAACCAAGCCAAAAACACCTTTCATCATGGTACATGCGCATGCGCATGCGCATCGCGACCATGTCGCCAATCTCCAGGCGCGAAGCCCCGACAACGATGTCACTGTGGTCTATGTCACTCTATCTGCAGACTTCGATGGGCCTATTGGAGGGTATGTGACCATGTCACAGACTTCCTCGGACAAAAGCGATAAGGCAACGGCCGGTCTTGGTGCCCCTATTCAGCAGACTCGGTCATCTTCGAAGGAGGAAACGACCACGATCCAGACAAGCGAGAAGACAAAGGCCGAAGCCACAGCAACCGCCACAAAGGACTCTGATCGCCCATCCACTACCACACAGAAGGCAGAGCAGACTACTCACGCATCGCAGGCAGCAACGACTGAACAGGCGTCGACAGCCCAAACTACATTTCAAACCAGCTCTTCTTCCTCGACTTCGGCTATCACTGGATTAGAGGATGCTGCCGTCACCGCGTCGTCCACGAGTGTTCCAGCAGCATCGGCCTCTCCCACGGCTATGCCTGCTTCGCAAGGCCTTACTGGTGGTGCGAAGGCAGGAATCGCCATTGGCGTGATAGTTGCAGTCGGTGCGATTGCAGTTTTCATCCTCCTCTGGCTCCGCAAGAAAAAGCAAGGTCAGCACGTGCAGGAAATCGACCCTGAGAATGAGAAACACGTGCGCCAGGAGGATATTGCACCCCCCCCTCCTCCGAAGCCGGAATCTGTGACCTCGCCCAGTCCGCCTCAACTCAACATTCGCCCTGTGACCCAATTTGCACCTTTCGCATCGGATTTCGCGTCGAACGGTGGTGCGGCTAAACTCTCTGCAGGTGGCAGTCTCGCACCCGTTGCTGAATCTGCTGTTGTCAGTCGCTCTCTCACGGATCATCCTTCGCCGCCCCAAACGCCAAAGTCCAGCTCTCACGGTTCAGACCCATTCGGTGACCCTGTCAACCCCTTCAGCAATGGTGCGGAAGCCCCATCTCCTCTTGCCTCAAGCACTGCACTTAGCATCGCATCTGCACCTGTTCCACAGGCCGAGGAGACTGCTTCTACTCCAGAAGAGATAGCTCCTGCAGAGACCGAGCAAATTTCACCAGTGGTGAGTGCCGCCGAGAGTGAACCGGTTGCTGAAGACGCCATCGTTACCGGAGTTGCGGCCGCAGCTGCTGTCGTTGGCGTTGCAGCTGTAGCCACTTCTACGTCGAAGACACAAGAGAAGCAACTGCCCGTGTCTCCCGGAGCTTCTGGAACAGGTTCCCAAGCTATTCCCCAAGGCGCTGTCCTAGATGATATTCCCACCGCGAATACTCCAAGCACACCTTTTGCTGCTCCTGTCGCCGCTCCTGTTGTCGCTCCTGGACCACGCCCTCCGCCTTCCGGGCCTGCTCCTCCTCCACCAGGAAACGTACATCGCGTGCAATTGGACTTCAACCCTTCGATGGAGGATGAATTGGAACTGCATTTCGGTCAGCTTGTCAGACTACTGCACGAGTATGACGACGGGTGGGCTCTATGCACGAGACTTGATCGATCGCAACAGGGTGTTGTCCCTCGATCTTGTCTATCTTCGCGGCCTCTCAAGCCCAGACCCCCTCCAGGTCCTGGGGCTCGTGGCCCGCCGATGGCAGCACCCAATCGTCCGATGCCCCCTAGGCCCACCACGCCATCCTCCAACTTCAACCCCCCGGTCCCTCGGCCACAGTCACCTGCTCGCCCGATGTCGCCTGGCCAGCCCAGCTACGCCGGTCCCGGTCCTATGCCACTGCGTCTCCACAACCAGCATCCTATGTCCCCTGCTCAGGGGCCAACTGCTCCCAGATCCTTCTCGCCGGGGCCGGGCCCTAGACCGATGGTTCCCAGATCAATAAGCCCTGGGCCTTACGGTTTTCCGGGGATGCAGAAGCCCCACATGCCGGCAAGCCAGCGGCCACGAAGCAACAGCACGGGTGCTGCTATGGGACCCAACCCTCGGCAAGGCGGGTTTTCGGGTCCGAGTCCCTTAGGTGGTCCGATGATGCCACCAGTGTCCACCATTCCCCGAGCAACACCGACAATTGTTGAAAGCCCGATCTCGGAGACCGGGGACCGCGAGTGGTAATTGTCTTGCTCAACTCGACCTGAACAAATGGAGTCACGGATTGTTTGGCGTCTGCGATACGAGCATAATACTCGCCACTATGCTGGAGGCATCGATATTGCTTAAGCTGCAGTGCACACCCTCCTTATCTTTTCACCTTGTCACTTATTATCCATTCTTGGACCCCCACTCTTTTCTTATTTACCCTTCTCCTGAACAGATATGTCATCATGATTTCTTCTTCCTCAAGTACGCTTCTATGGAGACGATACAAGATACCCACCCACCCGGTTGCCGTCCACACTCACAAGATTACTGCGTACTCTTCTTTTCGAGCAAGGACATGGGAATCCGGAGTGATTCGATGTGTGAAATGCGTGATATGATATGTCTGGATACCATTTTGAATGAACCTGGCTTTCCAAGCTGTCTCGGTTCTATTTTTTTTTCTACTATTTCCTGGCTTTTCCTCTTTCTCAAAATACCACCTGCTTCCCGATTCAGCCTCTTCAAACCGTACAATCTTTTTCATCTGTCTTTGACTCCCGCAAATACTTGGATTCGAATCTTACTTAACTTCCGCTATTCCGACCTTTACTTTGACGGCTGCTCTGCACTAATAATGGTCTTTGAGGCTATATCATGCGTGCTGCGCGAGACGAGATGGGGGGAAGGCACCACGGAGAGCAAAAGACGGCAGAAGGATAAAGCTTATCTATCACACTACTTTTCTTTTCCCCTGAGAGGGTGTGTCCCCCTTGTATGTGAATCTTGGGTGTTTGTTGACGTGTATGTAATGTTTTATGTGAATGTGTACAAGTCCAATCCGAGCGCAGAAGTAGGTGATGTTGAGCCCAGCCTCGAAAAAGACAAAAGTCAGAGGAATGCCATCTCATTTCATTTGATTTTCATTTTCTTTCCAAAAAGAGCTCTTCACGGTCCAAGTAGGAATGCTAAACTCTTTGTCTATACTAGGTAGTGTCTAGACCCAGAAGCCGAGCGGTGGCGCTCGACTCTTGTCTATAGTCTACCTGATCTCTACAATATACTCTAAAGATGAGGCACCTTCCCACTCGCGAGCAGGAGGTTCACGATGCTGATGATGCCTTCCCCGAGGATCAGGCCCGATGCCAGCACGACGACGGTCGACGACGCCGCGTCTGCGTCCTTGCTGGCTTGTTCAGCGGACCGCGGGCGGTGGGTTGCCGGCACGCGCGGAGTTTGGCCATCCGCCGCATCCGGGGCGGTCGGGTGATCCGCGTCAGGGGAAGTGGAAGCGGAAGAAGCAGCAGCAGCGTGGCGACGGGCCCACCACCAGGCGATCAGGCCTCCGATGGCGCGCGCGAGGGTGAAGGAGGGGACGTTGAAGATGCCAACGGCGACGGCGATGCCGCCGGGGATCCAGTCGCGCCAGGGGGCGGAGACGCCGCGGTGGCCGGCGTTGGCGATGGGGGAGGCGGCGACGAGGCGCAGGATGGTCACGGCCACGAAGACCACGCCGGCGACCAGGGAGGCCTGCCAGGCCATCGGGGGGAGGCCCTGGCCGGTGACCAGGCGGGCGGTGAAGATCCAGACGTAGGCGGTCGGGGTCTGGAACATGGGGCCGGGGACCTCGTAGACGCTCACGTACATCTTGTAGACGGCGGTGGAGAGCACGGCGCCGATCAGGCTGCCGATCATCTGGCCGTAGAACTGCGCTTTGGGGCTGGCGCCCAGGAGGTGGCCGGTCTTGAGGTCCTGCATCATGTCGCCGGCCTGCAGGGCGCCGGACTCGGAGACGGCGCCGGCGAGGAGGTTGGTGACGAGGGCGGTGCGGCGCGAGAAGTGCGCGGCCGGGGTCGCGAGGGAGAAGATGAGCTGGGTCAGCTTGCTGATACCGGAGACCGGGTTCAGATCGGTCTCGCCCAGCGCGCGAACGCCCATGATGGAAAGCAGGACGGCCAGTAAGGTGGCGAGGCTGGATAGGAGGGGCGACATCAGGTCGCCGAACACGATGTGCATGCAAACCACGTTCAGGATCAACGTCAACGGAAGTAGTATAAGTACTGTGCGGGTAGAGATAAGCTGCGAGGGCGGCGCATCTTCCTCGTTGTCGTCACTGGTTTTCGGGCGACTCTCAGGGGGCGGAAAGAGACGGCTCTGGTAGGATGATTCTTCGGTGATAGGGCTCAGGGCAGAATAGCTGACATACGAATGCTGATGCGAGCGGGATGTCGCTGCCTCGGGGAATATGCGACGTCCGATGCGACTGGAAAGCACCTTGTCTTTCACTTGGGGAGCGTATGATACGAGTGGCCGTACCACCAGCCAGCCGAGACTGACGATGGAATCTGCAAGCATGATAGCCAACGAGATCCAAACAATCCACGCCTTGCTTCCATCTTCCCAGCTGTCCACAGGGCCGGGAGCCCAGCCACGCGCTTTCGCAAGCGGCGAGAGTATACCCCAGCCCAACACAGCGCCGAAGAGCATGTGCATGCACGTGGATGGACCCATGATGATGCCCTGGCCGACGTAGGCGGGCGATGGGTTGAGGGTCCACAGCCAGTTCCGAGCGAGGTAGAGCCCAAGGATGGGGATGTCGCGGACCTGAGGAACAAAGTATGAAAACAGGGTCTGGGGATAACCGCGTCAGTTGTCAGACCGAATCACACACGCAAAGTCGTAAACCCTTACATATACGCCGGACACGGCAAACGCACCCACCAAGAGACGCATCTTGGCTCTCCAATCTTCCCTATCTCTTGCCAGATCGGCCGGATCATCTTTGGCGAGCACGTGGTCATTGTCCGGTTGTTGCGCCAACAAGGGCGCCTCGAATTCTTCTCGGAACCTTTGTGCCTCACCAGCTTCACTAGCCTGGGCCTCTGTCTTCTCACTGCGCCAGCCGCCCCCGTGCAGCACCTTAAGCATCAATGCCGATGCGGTACCACTGGGGAACTTCAGCTTCTCCCGCACAATGACTTCCTTCCTCAAGGGGACGGCAAAGACCACGCCAAACAGGCACACTCCGAGACTCCAGAGCACCAGTTTTCCGAAACCCAGCCTGAGCGGACCACCCTCCCCGGTACCACCGTCCCCCGATGGCCCATCGGGTCCGTCCTTGATCAGGAATTCCAGAGCAGGAACCACCCCCACAAAGCCGCACCCCAGGGGCATTGTGCCGACCGCGCCCGCAACGGTTTGTATGAGGACGTTTTCGATGGGGGTGAACGGGTAGGCCAGGTACTTCGAGAAGACCTTGAAGACCGAGAAGCCGATCAAGGCCGAAGGCATGGCCATTGTACTGATCCATCCCGTCTGCAGGCCGAAGTAGGTGTTCGAGAAGGTGATCAAAACGCCGATGAGGATCCCCACCAGCAAGGAACGGATGGTGAAGCTCTCCGCGAAAATCTCGGATGACGGCTGTCGGTGAAGTCTGGGACTCGAGGAGCGATCCGCCCCGAATCTGCTGGGATCACCATCGTCGTTTGTGGATGGGATCGAAGCCTCTGGGGCCTGGCGATATGGGCCCGAGGGATTGGGGGAGGCATCGCCCGCCATGTTGATGGTTTGGTAGTTCATGCGGTGCAAACACACCCAAAGTTCATTCCCGGATCCAACACGCTGTATTTAACCTGCTTCCATGACCGTTAAGCAGGGGAGAAGCAGCTGGCCATGTTGCGAAAGGGAAAGAATGGGTGATGGGGTGGAAGGGGAGGTGATAAGGCGCAGCGAGGATTGGATTGATAATCGGGGTTTACAGTGACTAAAGCACAGACCGCCACTTGCAATGACGCGATATGACTAAGCCCGTCACGATAAGATAAGCTCCTTGGCACTGCAGCATACAAAAATCCCGTCTGCCTACACAGAAAACGATAACGGCTGTCTTTTGAATCCGCGGTGGGTACTGCTCATAAGAAAGGTCTATGATAATAATAAATCAGCGTGGCTACACTGGCTAGTGCTACCTTTCTCAGAAAACAGAAGAGAGTTCTAGCCAACACAGGCCCTAGTTCCAACTAATCCCCAGAACTCTCCACCAGCACCCTGACCCCCTTCGTCCCCGGCCACGGCGACAGAATGGTATTCTCGGCGTAGAACGCCACGTCGCGGACGGTCGTGCCCACCAACCGCAGCCGATGGCGGCGGATCAGCGTCGCGAATCCAATGTACAGCTCGGAGTAGGCCAGGTTCAGCCCCAGACACATGCGGGTGCCCCGGCCGAAGACGGTCAGGTAGTGGGTGAGCGGGTGGATCCCGTCGGGGCCCCGGGGGTCGTGGAGCCAGCGCTCGGGTTGGAAGGTGGTCGGGTTGGGGAAGACGCGCTCGTTCATCAGCATATGGTACTGGTCCATGCTGACGGCGACGTTGACGGGGATGGCGGTGTTGTGGTAGACCCATGGCTGCGAGGGGTTGCGGTTGATGCGCACGAGGCGTTCGATGACGCCCATGCCCATGCGTAGGGCTGTGGGGGTTAGTTTTGTCTCTATGTTTGCTGGATATAGGATATAGGATATAGGATATAGGATATAGGATATAGGATATGGGATAGATAGAGTAGCGGATGGGGTTTTTCGGGGGAAGGGGGGAACGTACTCTCGCGGATGACCGCCGTCAGGTAGGGCAAGGTCTCCAACGTCGCCCAGGGGGGAATCTGGGCGGCATCGGGGATGGCGGTGTACAGCTCGTCTTGCAGCTGGGCGTAGATCTGGGGATTGTGCAGGATGTAGAAGCTGCCCAGGGCCAGGGTCCAGGCGGTGGTCTCGAGTCCGGCCCCAATCAGGGACTCGGACTCGTGCTGCATGCGCTTGTGGGTCAGTTCCTCGGGGGGCAGGCTGGAGGCCAGCATCTCGTGGAAGACCGTCGCGTGCCCCGTCTGCCCTAATCGGGCCCCGTGTGCGTGGTGGCTGGCCAGGATGGTGGCCGTCTGCCGCGACATTTCCTCGCGATATGCAATGATCGGCTCGAAGGGCGGAAACAGACGCTTGGCCAACCACGGCGGCAGCGTGTCGGTGACGGCGCCCAAGATGGGCAGATAGCGAGTGACATGCGACCAATTGGTGACTCGCGTGATCGCCCCCGTGAAGGGCGCGCGGAATTCCGGGGCGAGATGGAGGTTCAGCGGGGAGCCAAACATCAGGTCCATGATGTTGTCGGCCGCGAAGCAGCGCCAGACGTCGTGCAGGTTCAGCACGCGCCCGGTGCCGGCGTACTCAGTTGTCAGCCGGCGGGAGATGGTGTCCATCAGCGCCTGGATGTCCCCCGTCTGCTCGCGCACCTTGGCTTTGGCGAAGAAAGGGCTGATGGCGGCGCGGCGGATCTTGTGCACGTCATGGC
Source organism: Aspergillus uvarum CBS 121591 (assembly GCF_003184745.1). NCBI lineage: Eukaryota > Fungi > Ascomycota > Eurotiomycetes > Eurotiales > Aspergillaceae > Aspergillus > Aspergillus uvarum. Next base: position 289,160 of record NW_020291346.1, read on the forward strand.
GCGCCGTGCTGAAGGTCGCCCCGGGGATCCCAAACCGGTTCTCCAGCCGCTGCAGTTTGTCGTAGGGCTTGCTGGTCGGGTAGAGAGTATCGTAGAACTCCGGGTCGTCGATGTGCAGCTCTTCCGGATTGATGCGCACAATCGGGCCATACTTCGCATGCATGCGCTTGATCTCGAAGGGGAATTGTCCGCCCCCTTTGGGGATCAGATCGAAGTACGCCTCGTAGAGCCCCGTCAGGGCGGCCAGCTTGGGCCCCGGGAACTTGGCGATGGGACTGAAATAGAGCCGGTAGATCCCCACGCAGACGACATAGCTCAGGAGGAGGGAACTGAATATGGTTATGGTGGTGATGCGCGAGCTGGCATTCGATTCTCCCTTGAGGATATCAAAGAACTCCATCAGTCCTAGCCTTGCTGTGTGGAACGAGACTAAAGACGACTTACCTACGTACAGAGCGATTCAATGTGTCTTCTCGCTTATCTAGCAATGGTGCTGTCGTCTAGGTAGCAGGGTGTTCAGCTCTGGATGACAATCAATGGTTAGCTAAGAATAGCTAGGAAGTAATCATGCAGTACCGAGCTGCAAGGTGCTTACCGTGCAGCCAGCCAGCGTCTTTTGACGTGGCTTACTTACACCTCGGCCCTACCTTCGAATAATCCCGCAAACAAGCCAACCCTTAGTCGATTTACTTTTCCAATGATTATGATCCCATAGCTCAGCTCTGAAGCATGACCGTATCAGAGTTATTCGAGTTATGTTGGCTTGAGATAAGCTTCTCGAGGCTGTGGGGGGTCAGTTTACCTGAGTTTGTTTGACTCAACTGTAGGAAGCGAATCCCTGCATCTCAGCACATCACGCCAGACAGATTACATGCATGGTCTCTTTGTCTAGCGCTTAGCAATCCTCTCGCCTGTCTTACCAATCCATCTGAAGCTCGAGCTCCCCGATTCCCCCCAGTGGGGAGCTATCACCTTTCCAACTTTGCAACTGGAGCCCTACTTGGCTACTTGGCTTCCCCCCCCAACTCCTTCCTCCACATCAGACGAACACTTTTGATCCAGAGGTTCTCCAGAGATTCTCCAGAGGCTCCCCTCCTTAGCACGTCCAGTGTATAGGGTTACTCAGCGATGGCGCCCTTCTCCGGCCTGCGGGCCACCTTGACCCAGATCTACCCCCCCAAGCCCGTGTTCACCGAAGCCGATATTCCTGCCGGCTCACTGCAGGGCCGGGTGTACATCGTGACAGGCGGAAATGCGGGGATTGGTCTGGAGCTGGTCAAGATCCTCTATGCCGGTGGCGGTACAATTTACATCGCGTCTCGGTCCAAGGTGAGAGCGCACGCAGATCGATCTATATCCCCCGTTTCATCTCTGACTCGATCTCTCTCGCCAACTGCCGTGTACAGGACAAAGTCGAGGCCGCCATCAAAGACATCACAAGCCAGTCTTCCAACGCCGCCTCGACCACCCGCGGCAAACTGAAGTTCCTGCATCTGGATCTCAACGATCTGAAGACGGTTCAAGCCGCGGCCGCCAGCTTCGCGGAGCAGGAGTCCCAGCTGCATGTGCTGTGGAACAACGCCGGCACGGGCGCCAACGCCGTCCCGGTGGGCCAACGCACCGCGCAGGACTTTGAGCTCTTCATCGGCCGTCACTGCATCGCGACCCTGCTCTTCACTCAGTTGCTTCTCCCGCAACTCCGCGCCGCCGCGGCCGCCGCCTCCCCCGGGGATGGTGGTCCAACGCGCGTGATCTGGACGTCGAGTGGGCTGGCGGAGGCGGGCTCGCCCCCCAACGGCATCGATTGGAAGGTCATCGACCAGGGGACCAACAAGTCGGCGCAGAACTACGGCGCGTCGAAGGCAGGGACTTGGTTTCTCAGCCGGGAGTTCGCGCGGCGGTACAAGAAGGATGGGATTGTCAGTGTGTGCTTGAACCCGGGCTATTTGAAGACGGCGTCGTTCAACGGGACCCCGGCCCTCGTCATGTTTATCTTAAACCGGGTCATGCTCTCGGAGCCCATCTACGGGGCGTATACGGAGCTGTTTGCCGGGTTGTCGCCCGAGGTCACGCTCGAGACCAGCGGGGCGTATATCATCCCCTGGGGACGCATTCGGCCGAACACGGCCACGGGGCGGCAGGATCTGATCAAGGCGGGCGACTCCAAGGAGGAAGGAGGATTGGGGTATGGGGAGAAGCTGTGGGATTGGTGTGAAAAGCAGTGGGCGCCATATGTTTGAGGATGGGGCCGGGTCGGGGGAGGGGAGGGGAGGGGAGGG